>NC_063050.1:33075338-33375338 GCF_018812025.1 Megalobrama amblycephala
TTAAAATAATGCATTGTCTTGACTATTTTTGAGTTGAAACAAAGCTTATCTTCAAGTTGAGTTAACTCACATTTTTAAGGCAGCAGGTGAACTTACATTTCTAAGTTTAACCAGCTAAAATGTTTTACAGTGTGATGTTCGTGTTTTTATGTCAGTATTTTATGACTGACAAAGTGTGTTTGCTGGGTGAAAACCTTTGCTAGTGTTCTGGAAGAATGAGTTGATTTGAGACATGAATGAAGTGTTTAGGTAGATTTAGTGCATTTTGAATGTGAAATGAACTGCTTTGCCAAGATTACAGTTTTTTTCAATTGCTAACATACTTTTGTCCATTCTGTAGTCACATTTTCAAAACTCTAAACACATTTAGCAGAACATCCGTCTGTTGTGGCCATACCATTAACACAATTCATGTCGTTTTCACACAAAATGCAGTCAATTAACACATTTCTTAAATGCTTAAATTTTCTTTTCATATAAGCTTACCTCATACCAAAATCATGGATCTTTATCCTCCTATTTGCAAATGCTTAAACACAGCAAGTCAGAAATGAAGACCCAATGTTCCAATCTTTAAATATAGGATAAAACATATACTTTTGCAACAACAGCAGCTCAAAAGTATTTGAAAAAATATATCAAACAAATACTGAAACAATTGATAAGCATTTTTAATTAGCAGATCACTGAAATATTGAGAAATAGCAGATTCCAATCTCAGTTGGAGAAATAGTCAGGGGTTGAACTTCTTTCCATTACATGGACATACACAGTAAAATAGGACTCTTTGAATCGGATTTGTTCAGTGTGGATGAAGAACAACACAGAGGAGCAGAGAGAAAATAATATCTGGGTAAGGGAGAAG
This sequence comes from Megalobrama amblycephala, assembly GCF_018812025.1. Lineage (NCBI taxonomy): Eukaryota > Metazoa > Chordata > Actinopteri > Cypriniformes > Xenocyprididae > Megalobrama > Megalobrama amblycephala. The sequence goes on from NC_063050.1 coordinate 33,076,204, forward strand.
AATAGATGAAGGAGGAAAGGAGAAGTTGGATCAGGACAAGGGAGAAGAAGAGGTAGAGGAGAGGAGGAAGAATGTGTGCTGGACTGCATCTCTGTTTTTCTCACTTACATATGTAGAACCTATGAAAGCTTATTTCTGCCATGCATAGAAAATAAAAAAGGTAATTATGTCTTTTTATCTCACAATTCTGACTTTTTAAACTCAATTCCTATAGTTTACATATCACAATTCTGAGGGGAAAAAGTCAGAATTGTGAGATGTATATTCACAATTGCAAAATAAAAAAATAAAAAAATTGAATTGTGAGATAAAAAGTCACAATTACCTTTTATACTTGTTTTATTCTGTGGTGGAAAAAAGCTTCAACACTAACCAAAGGCCATGTATGTTGGATTTTTTGTTGATCAATGGCAGCAATTTCATGTTTTCATTTCAGTAAAAGCTTCATGTAAAGCTTTTACTACAACGATTCCACTACCACTGTTCCATATATGCAGAATATGTGGTCTGCGTAGGGCACTAACTACCAAGGGGACACCATCCCAACCTCTATGAGGGCAACATCAACACCACACACCCAACCCCAGAAAGAGATTTCAACCAAGGGGACACTGTAGTTCTGCATAGGGGACTCATCTGACCAGTAGCTGCCCTGAGCAGTTCTGTTACTTTCTTCTTCTTCTCTTTTTCTACCGCACATTCTATAAAGTAATGACTCACTTCTTTTGCCAAGAATGCACACATTCAACACTCAACCAAACATGTAGAATGGCTTACATGCATTACTCTATTACTGTAGTACAAGGAAACTGAATTATAAAAACAATGGATTTCATATTTTCTGCAGGTAGAACTGAAACATGACAAGTAATGCAGTTTTCATAATGCTATCAACTGTTAGTATTTTGAGGGTCTTTGCGCTTTGATTGACTATATGTTCATGTTGAATAGAAAACTAGTGCTAGTGTTTGACAGAACGACTCGATTTTGAATCAGGTTTGCTGTGTTTTGATAGAGTTAGTATGTGTTGAAAAAGGTTTTTAGCATTTTGAAATGTGGAGTTTGTGTTTATATAACAAAATTTGGTTTTGGGCAGAAAATTAACTATTTGGCTAATTGTGTGATGTTTGTGTGTTGCTGTGTTAAGAGTTTAAAAAAAGTACTTTAAGTATTGCTAAACGCTTGTTAGCAATTGAAAAAAACTGTAAAGTTGGTTAGGAGAACTGTGTGAAGAGTTTTGAAAAAGTGGCCTAAGTATTGAGAAATGTGTCCTAACGATTGTAAAAAACTGTAAAATACTAATCTAAAAACATGAAAATCAGGTATCATTATACAATATTTTCTTTTGTAAAATTTCTTAACAAAACAAGAATAACACTGTCTATTGTTTATAATTCACTGCAGTTTGTTACATGAACCTTGTTTACATAACATTACAAAATTATTCCGAAGTTTTCCTCTTTGAATGGATGATAATGAAATTGAAAAACGAATGCTTGTGTAGGTGTTCAGTTTCATCTAATTGCTTTGATAGTATTTGATGTTTTAGATTCAGCATATATTTCATTACAATATTACTGTAGGAAAGTAGCAAATTGCTGTCTTATTCAGTTTTGTATTATGTTATTGTTTTGAACATAAGTTTAACAGTTTTGAAAACAGTATGTAAGCATGTGCAAATTGGCCTGTACATACAAAGAGTTTTGGCAGTTGTTGTGTCTGAGTGAGAAAAGAATTCATGAAATTTGAGAGATGTAGTCATTGAATGCATTTTGTGCCAAAGCAATGATAATTGATCCTGGTTTAGCCCACATAGACTTCTGTTGTGCTCACTGTGTGAAGAGTTTTGCAAAAGTGACCTAAGTATTGAGAAATGTGTCCTAGCGTCTGTAAAAAACTGTAAATAATAAGACATATTTTGCTATAATTTGATATTTTATTTGTTATTTATCAAAGTAATCATGGAACAAATCATAGAACTGGATTTATTAATTGCTTATTATATTAGACAACTAGCTGTCAATAAAATATTGTTTTTTTTTTGTTGATATTTTATTTGTCACTAAACAAATCAGATATGAATTTCAATTGTGCACAATTAATCTATTTCATAATTAAAGGCGCTCTAAGCGATTCTGAGCGGAGTAACTTCCTGTTGACGTTCGAAGTGTTGTCAAACAAAACAGAGGTTAGCTAGACCCTCCCTCCTACTCCTCCTGGCCCTCCCCTCCGTGCTTCTTGAAACAGTCATGAACGCGCATTTAAAATGTAAGTAGCTTGCGTATTGACGCTGCTTGTCGGTTATTGGCTGGAGCATATTTATTATGTTAAGTGGTCCAGGCTGCACCAGTTTGTTTTTGTTGCCGTTTTCGGAGCTTGTGGCGACTACAGAGACCGCGTTTTTTTACAGTGTGTTCAGGGGACAGGCAGCTAACGCATAGTGAGGAGATGTTTGCGGTATGTGACAAAAAAAAAAATTGGGCCTAAAAACGCGTCAAATCGCTTAGAGTGCCTTTAAAACAGTGAACAACATAATATAACATATTATAACTATTGTTATTTTTGTATATTCAGTACACCATAAAATATTTATGATTATTAAATCTGTATTTTCTTAGGCAAACTCTCAAATTCTTCCATCAGCACAATCATGAGAAGTTTTGGGATATAATATACTATATTGCTTCATTCTGTTTCTAAGCCTAGAATTTCACCTAAAAATAATTTTGCTTAATTACAGTTTGGCTTATATATTTACACACACTTTTGTGTATTATATATCCAGCTTAATAGGAAGCTGGATATGATTGGTGTTTGTTTTTTGTCATCCATGAACTCAACACTACAATCACTAATAATACACTTACATGAATTTACACTTTAATAACAGTCAATACATAAAAAAAATAAATAATAATAATAATAATAATAATAATAATCCAGTGAATCTCAACTGATGGACCGTGACCCAAAGAGCAAAGAGCAGCAGCAGCAAAGAAAAATAATAATAAACAGCAACTAACAATATAAATATGCACAATCAGCTAGAATAGTAAAAATAAATAGGCTTATCAATTTTTAAAAGGCAAGAGAAAATGCTTCCTGTGTTTTTGTTGTTGACATCAAAGACCTCTACAGTACAGTGATGCAAATGCATCTGTCACTTGGTAGAAGCTAGCCAGATGCCAATAGGGACAGGTTGCATGACATGCCCTCATCCCAGAAAATTATGCAAGGTAAAAGACAATACGACCCACAATATAAGAAAAAAAAAATCCATAGACAAACGGATAATATCCTGGCAGAAAATTACCAATAAAGTTCTGTATAAAAGTGTGGAAAATCAATAAGGAAAATAAATTGGGGCATATTTTCTTAAAGTGCATTACAGAAAACATTCCCACAGGTACATTTTTCTAATGAGACCAGGCTCTAAATACTAGTTCACTTACAGTGAGGATAAACATTGTTTTGAGTTTAATACAGTTAATACATTTTAATGCTAGATTGGTTTTTAGATATGTTTACATACGTATAAGAAATTATTTTGGTACCGCATTGGATTATTCTGTAGAAAATCTGATCAAAACCAGTCCCTTGCTACATGCTCATAAATGCATCATTTCCTGTAAACAGACAGAGAGAAGCAGGACACAACGGTAATTTACCTGGGTAAAGATGTAATTATCCTTCTGCTCTACGGAATTTCTGTATGATAATCAGTGCTAATGGTGCTGATGTAAATGAACATCAGGGAGAAATGACAAAACGTGAAAATTACAAACCACATACAGTCAACAAATTAAAAATATCCTGACGATGAGATTTCCATATTTGCTTTGTTTGGAGCTGTGAAAGGGCAGAGAAAAATAGGAGGCAAATTAACTGACTGATAAAAGGAGAAGAATAAGAGAAACACACACACACACACAGAGAGAGAGAGAGAGAGGAAAAGAGCAGTAAAGGCAGATTGCGTCATTACAGTTTATTTAGTATCTCCACAGGCAAGAGGGCAGAGAGGAGAGAGACACGCACATACAGGCACAGCACATGATCATTGGGGCTGGGAAATCCAAGTACCGTCTTCATGAAAGTGTATATTAAAGGAATATTCTGTGTCCAGTACAAGACCCTAACCCTAACTGATACAATGGAAGTGAATGAGGCTAATTCATCAACTGTAAAATACTCGCTGTTTCAAAAGTAATTACCAGACATAAATAATGTATGCTAATATGAAAATTAGGAAGACTTTATTTTACAATGTCATTGTTACATATATTACTATAGTAATAGCTATAAATTATGCATAATTACATGCAACTAACCCCAAACCAAACCCTAATCCTAACCCATAGTAAGTACATGTAGTTACTTAATATTACTCGGTACTTTAATGTATAATTACAATGTAACAAAGACCCCTTAAAGTTTAACTGAAAATTAATATGAATACATACTCATCTTTTTTTGTGTGAAGTTATATCTAATTGCACAACTTTAACACCATAAATACTAAATCGCCTCCAAAATGGCCCCCTTTTCTTCCAAGTAACCCAGTGTTACCTCAAATTTTGCCTTTTACAGAAAAGGAGATTTTTTCCCCCCAACATTCAACATTATACCATAATTGCTTTTCATTGAACTTAACTTGTATTGGGCTTGGGATATTTCTTTAACCAGCCAAAAACCCCACATCAATATACTATTAATGAGATACCAATGACAATAACAATGACTGCCAGACAACAGATGCTGGTATCCAGTCTGAGGACTGCAGAGATTAGAAGAGATGTTTTTTTTTAAACAGGGACGGAAGGAGCCAAGGAAATGAGTGCAATTTCCATGTGAACCATAGTTCTCACCCAAACAGAAGGGCCATTAGGGAAAGCTAATGGTTAAATTCAAGTACTGGCTCTTGATGCATGTTGTTTCACTATTCTATAAGGTTTTTAAGCATAACATTATATGGTCTTATTTTCAAAATGCTAGCTTTTTTAAAAAAAAAAGAGGGAAAAAAATACACTGATATGCTTGCTTGGTGGCTTAATGTGAGCAATATATTACATATGTTGCCATCCACATGGAGTTCACAAGGAAAAACTAATTTCTTGATAAATTAGAAGCAATTCTAAATACATTTCTGATAGTATATGTTCCACTGAAGTAAAGGTTGTTAAAATACGTGCAAGTTGCAACAGTTAATCAGGTCCAGGTTAACCCAAAATCACTCTACTTCTTCATTTGACTAGTCATTGGCTTGGCATTCAGGCTACCCACCAACTAGTCGATTTTGAAAATATGTCAGCCTGAGAAATTATACTTAAAGGGTTAATTCAACCAAAAATGAAAATTCTGTCATCATTTACTCCCCCTCATGTCATTCCAACTCTGTATGACTGTTTTTATTCTGTGGAACACAAAAGAAGATAATTATTCCTGTAAGTATGGTTGTCAACATTTTACTCAAAGTATCTAGCCAGAACTTTGGACCAATGGCCATATTTCTAAAATAGTGTTGAAATGTTCATCACTGGCTTTAAAAGTTCAGTTCAAAGTGTAATTTGAAATTTGGATTTACTGAGAATTGAATGAGTCAGCTCATTAAAATGGACAAAAGAAAGAAAGCCATGATGACCTGCATAAATAAACTTTTTACTTCTTACATTTGATTTAGACCTTACAGGGATAGTTCATCCAAAAATGAAACTGCTGTTATTAATTTACTTACCCTTGTGTTGTTCCAAACCTGTATGACTGACTTTCTTCTGTGGAACATAAAAGGAGATATTCTGAGAAATGTCTCTGTGTTTTGTTTAGTTTTTTCTTCTTCCTCCATTTAATGGAAGTCAATGGTAACCAAAACTGTTTCAAAATGTCGTCTTTGTGTTCTGCATAAAAAAGTCCTACAAGTTTGGAACAAAATGAAGGTTAGTAAACGATGACAGAATTTTCATTTTGAGTGAATACTTTGGAGATCTAATTGAGGAAAAAGTACAAGTAGGCCTACTCTGTTTCAGTAATACTTAAGAAAAAGTGCAAATGGCCCTAAAATAATACTTTAGTAATGGAGTGCAATCACTTAAGTACTGCACTGTTGGCTACATTGTCATTAGACAGTCACTTGAGTAGAGTGATTGTATGTTTTTGATTCCGATACTCAGCAAGGGTCATATTGTTTTTGGTACTTGTGCAAATCTTGCATTATGTTGCAGTATCAAGTGACCAGTAACTCCAAATTGTACTCACATTTGGTGTGTCATGTTCAGTGGTAATTTTGGACACTGTTGTACACTTTGTTACACCCTATATTACACTGATCTTAAACTGGTTTTCACTGTTCAGCATCAGTCGGTAGAGAAAATGATTGTGAATGGCAGTATACATTATATATATATATATATATATATATATATATATATATATATATATATATATATATATATATATATATATATATATATATGATAGATGTGTTAATCCATCTTCATAGTTTCAGAGTTAGAGACTAATTTATCATGTAAATACAGTAACGCTTGAGTGACGATGTCTGAAACCGGTGAGTCTGTGTTATATGTTCAAGTTCAAGAATAACACATATTGTAATGAAGGGACTTCATGTTGTAAAAAGTTCAGAGGGGTTTCATTTAATTACCAAGGAAGCAGAACAGCTGGTTCAGAACACAGCGACAAGATGATTTTGTAGAACATTATTGTACTTCAATAAAGCTATACACGATAATACAGCTGTTCAGTTTGTTGATCTAAATTAAATCAAGGGACAGAAGGGGGTGGGGGGGGGTCTCTGTTGGCTCTGTCATGAATTGCTTATGCTTCTCTGTTGCAAGTCACTTTGTGTCTGCTAAATGCAAAAATACAAATAAAATGTCCACGTTAATGGGTTTTTAAAACACAGGTTTTCCATTTGAGTAAAATTAGATTGGGTGTTGTTAGCATTACATGAAGAGAATTTTCAATGTACTGTACAACTTTAATTACACAAAGTCGCACTTAAAAAGTGACTGCGTTTTAAATGTACTGTACATTGACAAGGATGTATGTTTAATTATTTAAATTGAGCTATATTAACTATCTTAATTAAAATGCTAAACTTACATTTAAAAGAAACCAAAAAAAAAAAAAAAAAAAAAAACCTTTTGAAAACAGCTATTCTAAAAACCCATAGGAAATTCTGGAAGGAACCCATAGCAAAGCAGTTTTCTACAAATTGACGTCATGACTGAATAACTATATTACAGAGAATATAATTCAAGAGGCTGACATCAGGAATGACAAACATACGGAGGTCATATCTCCCACAGATATTAGGTGACCAACACATTTGCTACACCACTGTTCAATCAATCCTGCAAGCAAGCTGGGAGTTTCTACACATGTTTGCTGTGCATCTGCCCTACCAATTGATTCACTTATGTGCGCTAATACAGTGGCTAATGAGGGTCCATTACAGTGGCCAAAAATAGGCAGAGGACGCAAGACCAGAGTCTACCATTTAGACTAATAAAAATATATGGACCGTGCTGAGGCCACATCCAGAGAGTGAGAGAGAGAGAAAGTGATGGAAATAGAGGCAAATAGAGGATGACAGAGAGAGACAGCCTGCCTTCTCCTAATCCTCTTTAGATGTATTTTCCATAGGAACTGCAAAGCTATTTGGATGTATGTCTGTCATCTACATTTCCACTGGCTAGAGCTAGTATGTGTGGGTATGACAGTTTCTTTTACAGTAAGTAGCTCAATGAGGCCATATTTGTTCTTTTTCACAGTCCAAAGCATTCTGACCATTTCTACCCTCTTCATGACCCTTAGAGTGCGATCATTTACCATTGTTCAGCAAATTTTTGTGGGCAAAATCCAGTGATTTAAATAGGAATCCATGTGATTGGGAATTTTGTGCAAGGGCAAAAGATCATCCCACGCAGATTTCGCAACTGGTCCACGTTTGCCACCAATTCGCTGCATTTACTATCTGCAATCTGCTTGGTTTGAAAGTGACTCCTGTGTAAGCTGTGCTTCATACATGCCATTACTATACCACACCTTTAGATTTAACTTTTGTTTGTTTGTATTTGTACCTTTTTTTTACTGTACCGTTAAGACTTCTATATGTACTTAATTCTGTTCTGATTGGTTATCCACAGTCTTCCAACATGTACATGTTGTTCATCAGAGCAAGCCAAGTGGTCATATGTTCATGTTCTGCTAGTTCTATAAAGGATAATTCACAGTCAACCAACTAGAGTCACAAAATAAATTCCAGGTGATCTTGTGACATCCTGAAGAAGTTTATTTTGCCATAAAGTATGGCTAACAGAACATTATCCTGCTAATTACATGGCTAGTTAGCAAGTAAATAAATGAAGGGCCATGAAATGTTGATCTGAGTAAAATTATTGTTTTATGTGAGAAGAAAGAGACCACAAAGTACTATGAGAAACTAGCAAAGGGTTGAAGATGTTTGCAAAAACAGCTTAGTGGTCATTATACTAAATATTTGACAACAGAATGCTGCAATTGACCAACCACCATCTTTCATTTGGACTAGAGAGGGAGCTAGCTTTGTATTGTGGTTGTTACACAACATAAATATACTTTTACATTTAAAAAAAAAAAAAACAATGAGCCTGTTTTCCATGATATGTCACCTCTAAATAAACTGCATTTTGTTGGTCACTCACCGCAACAGTATGGAATGTTTTTTTAGACATTGCTGTTTAACTGGCTTAATTTTGGTTGTATAGTCTTAAGATGGCAAGGTGCTGCTTACAAGGGTCACATAATAAATATGTCTACTTTTGAAACATAAATAGAGCTGCCCGAGTCTAATCTTTAGCGGTGATGATTATATAAACAGCAGACCATGGATGCAGACTCTCACACACGCAAACACAACTAAGATTCGCTCTGGTCTGAATGACACCTTTATGCACTGAAGGGAAGGTAGGAGTGCAGAGTCACACACACAGACTCTATGTCTGGAGCTGATTTATTTCAGGCCATCACTTTCTAAACAAGACATTTATACACATTGCCGCTTATTATACCTCACTCTAAATGCTCTTGTAGGTGGATCATTCCAAAAATAACTGCCTGTTTGTGTTTCACGACCGAGGTAAACTCTGCTGAGCCATAACTGTTGTTTTATATATTCCATTATTCTGTTGTCCATATGATGAGACTTGGGCCCAATCCCAATTCTACCCCTTACCCTTTCCCCTTCCCCTTTGTTTCGCGCGTTCACGTGAAGGGGTAGGGGTGTCCCAATTCTCATTTGGTTGGAGGGGAAAGGGTAGGGGGAAGGGCCAGGTAGCCCTTCAAACGAAGATTTTTCGGGACTACACTTCAGACGAAGGGGTATGATAAATTTCCAACATGGCCGACCGAGCGAGCAGAGAGACCCATAAATGTAAGTATTTTTTTACGGTAAACAGTATTTTAGTAATAAATAATCACTTGTTTTATGTTGCCTTTAATCTTGTGTTCATGTATACGGTTATGTTCTCCGAAAAAAGATTTGTTAAAATCGCTATGAAAAAAGTTTGCTAATGTTTTTTACTTTATGATAGTTCCACAACATATTTTTTTATATTTTATTGAAACCCGCGTTGATTTGACAACATAAATTCAAATCCGGTGGCAGCTAACTTGTCTTTTTGCCGCATGCCTGATTAATGTATTGTTTTGTTGTGGTTAAGTCCATAAATACGTGTACGTTACATGATATAAAGCTATCGATGGCATCTTAGAAGTGTGTGATAAACATCGGCGCATCTATGACGTAGGAGCTAGCGACGACTTATGATGACGTGTAACGGTCTAGTAGTGGTGTCCCATTTCTTAGGGGAATATTTTCAGCCCTACCCCTTGACACTCTGTTTCAAGGGGCAAGGGGAAGGGGTAGGCGTAGGGGTAAGGGGAAGGGAAAGGGGTATAAAATAGAATTGGGATTGGGCCTTGGTCACACTGATTGATAACATTCAGTGAATTACAATGGGGCTTTTGGCTTATCTGCATCTCCTGCAGCCATGTTCAAATCTTTCTTTTTTTTTCTTTCTTTCTTTCTCTCACTCTCTCTCTTTCTTTTTTTTTTTTACAATGGAAAACAAGTGCTACCAAGATTAGCTGCAGTGTGTAAACTTTTATGACCACTCTAAAAGCTAACCAAGGTGGAGGGTTACAGCCTGTCAGAGACAATTTTCCACTTACGGACAAGTGGGGGTGAGAGTATGTGTCTGCATGGTGTGTGTGTGCAGTTTAATGTGGTAGGGTAATTGTTCAAAGTTATCCTTTTATTTTCACTCTTAGTGAAGTTATGATATAAGAAGAAAAGGAGGTGGGGTGGAGGGAGAGAAAGAAAGGCAATAAAAAAGACTAAACTTTGTGCTTTGCGTGGAAAAAGCTAGACTTTTTTTTTTTCTGAAAAATATCATCTGTGCTGAGTTTGTTACACTGCAGTGTGGTTGTGTTTCAGCCAAGCGCAAATCCTAACTAAATTCCTCTACCCTATATATAAATTTCAAAGTTTGAAGTAAAAAAATAAATAAAAAATGGAGTAAATTTTATTGTCTTTCTACTTCAAAATGTCATTTAATTCAACGTTACTTGCAAAATTGTTACTTAAAATTGTTTCTACACTAATTTTTTTTTTCAATGTATAAAAAAGGTGCAGAAATCACCAGTTTAACCAGATCTGTGCTCCTGTTGGCTGATATTTTATAACATATTATACAATATTACTTTTCTACATCTCCCTGCGGTTCAAAGGTATAAAGGAGGCCCTAGTCAAAGGCTATTTGTCCTTCTCTGCTAGAAAATGAGAGGAGACAGAAAAGAAGAATGAGAGCCTTAGTGACATTTACTGATGTGCCGAATGACGAAAGTGGCTGGATGGAAACAAATATTTCATGGCAGCAAGGGAGAGATAAAGGAATAAGAAGAACGAGAGAGACAAATGAGTTGAAAGATCCAGAAGAGGCTCTAGAAAGTAAATACATCAGAAATCCTAACCATATTGCTTTTTATTGGCTACATCTGTTATAAGCAGCTTGTGCCATCAACTTCCTGTACTCGAACTAATCCAGAGTGTATATAATAGCCTTTTTAAAGGTCAAAACACACTGTGAGATTTTCTTTCTAAATGGCTTTGAAAAGCTGCCTCTTTTCATTTTCGTTTAAAAAAAATGTAACATTAATATGTACTCTGATTACCTTTACTGTATATGTAAAATAAAATGAAATATGACATAAAACACAACCCTGTCTCTTTTTGTTAAATGTCAGTTTTAATGAACAATAATAGCCATTATAAAAGTATAAAGCATAAGAAGCTTATACAATAGGAAATAAAGAAAAGCAAACAATTCAGTCAAAAGTAAAAGTACAACGGTATATATATAAGAACAAAAGGATAAACAATGCAGATTTACCAAGGGTGCCAATATTTCTGACCACAAATGTGGTGTATATATATATATATATATATATATATATATAAACAATTCAGTCAAAAGTACAAAGTCAGCATAGTATAATATATATACTATGCTGTATATATATATATATATATATATATATATATATATATATATATGTGTGTGTGTGTGTGTGTATATATAAACTTTGCCCTCAACTGAAATATACCCTGGAATAAATAATAGATTCATGTGAACAAAGATTGCCCATTAGATATACACAAGATGAATTAAATCTGTCACGGTGTCATCAGGCTCCATCACGCACACCCTCATTCTTTCTGTTACAATATCTTATATTTGACCATTATAGAGACATCAGAGCAAGTGGCAATCTGGCAAATGTCATAAGGAGTTGCCACGGTAAGGCTGTTCTTGGCAGGGTACATGAGCGCTGAGCGCCTGATGATCGCCTGGATCTCACAACTCTGAAAATGCCTGAGCAAATTTTCAAATCGGAACTATCTTTATAAATAAACTGCAGATTTGAGCTTTAAACAACTACATTTTTACATATTTAAACATTTTTCCCTGTGAAAAAAAAAGTGGTTCATGCCTTAAAATAGCTTGAATGTAACTCTACACCCTTGCCTCATTTAGTATATGCAGATCAATGAATATGCAAATTAGCCCCGCCTCCACTCGCTCATGCCAGCTCAGAGATCCACTCGGTCAACTAACATTAAGCATCGTTAAGCATTGTGCAGCATTAAGGTAAATGCTGCACAATGGTATTCCTCTTTACAATGTCGGACACATAACAGCAATTAATATGATTAGTCTTTTGCTTGACTATGTTATTAAACAGCTATAATGTGTTACTAATGTTACACAAAACCATGTTACCGTTCGCCATGTCAGAGTCACACAGCTGCCTTCTAAAAATCAGCATCCTTACAAATGCTTTGAACAACTCGGAACATCAGTGGAGAAAGGCATATAGTTCATCATAACATCGTAATATACATTGTACACACGCCATATTGCTAAATCTACCCGATTTTTCATATCAACAGACAAATACACCAGGATAGCCTGGCTCCTCTCAAAACCCCCCTCCTAGTTCACTCACTGTTAATGATATGCTAAAGCCCGCCAGCACATGTGATTGTGATAGAGGCCTGTGATTGGTTTGTGATGTCACAGACACCAGCGATTTCAAACCACAGGTTTGAGACTGCAGTTTTTCACTGCAGTTTTAAGGAGAAAATACTCAGCAATGGTGTTGACTCATGAATTCGCACATGGTTTGTCTTAAAGCATATTAAAAGCACCACATAGACATATAAACAGCATTAAAAACTTGATTTTCACCACATGGGGACTATAAAACCATTTTGTGACACAATGGCAGTAGTATTTTTAAAATGATGCAGGTTTTCTCCTCCGTCATTGACACTTACTGATTGGTGCAAGATGCATTCTGGGATACCTTGCTGTCTCAAAGTTAACACAAGTCACATCTTGATGCATCCATGATAAAAGGGGTGAAGCAAGAACACATCTGGGGATCTGAACTGTACTTGGCTAGATCTGAACTTTGAATTGAACAGTACTTGGACACTGACTGATGATGTTTCATAAGAACACAAGTACAGAAAAGAACACACATTGAGAAATGCCTATTATGTAAGGTTATCATAAGGTTACCATCCCCCTTGATTTTTTTTTATATTTTTGGACCCACTTTATATTAAGTGGCCTTAACCACTATGTACTTACATTTTAATTAATCATTTGATACAATGCACTTATTGTGTACATACATGTTTTTACATTGTACTTATATTTTAAAAACACCTGCATGTAATTACATCTGTAATTAATTTCTGTAATTACATTCATAATTACACTGTTGACCCATCCCTTAACCCTTACCCCTACCCTTAAACCTACCCATACCACCAAAGCTGTCCCTAACCTTACCCATATCCCACCTCAATATCAGCAAAAGTGTTTTGCAATTCAATATGAACCCAATAAGTACATTGTACTTATTTTTTGATGTAAGTACATAGTAGTCAAGGCCACTTAATATAAAGTGGGACCATATTTTTGACCTCTGCATGCAACATGTTTAACAAAGACACTGTAAAGTAAAGTGTTGCCCAATTCATTTTTAACCTTGTTTAAACCTTATAAAAAATTTTTTTTAAACCTCAATTTAGTCCCTTTCTTACCATCCATGCAAATCTCTGGAGGGTTGGAAAAGCTGACCTACATCATTTTAAATATTCAAAATAATTGTATCTCAATATGTCCAAAATCAAATGTGTAAAAGCTCCTTGCCAATAACAGCTGATAAAAGCTTTTCTGGATTTTCCTGCATCACTATCCAGGATGGTGAGTGAAGCTCCAGGTTCAAACCCTTTTACAACACTTACAACCTCTGACAACTGCTGCAGGCAATCCCCATGGCCGCCTATGTGCTCTGAAATCTCTCTCTGTTATCAGTTCATAGAAAGTAATACCTATGAACTTAAGAAAAAAGTGTAAGTGTGGTTTTGGCTTCATTCCCTTGTTAAGTTGCTCATTGCTGAACACAGATATGAAAATCACACACACACACACACACACACACACACACACACACACACAAAGAAATGCTCACAAGCAAGCACATGCCCACATATACACTTTAGGCTTAGTCTTCATAAATCCCCGAGTGCAGGCAGGAGAATACTTTTGCTGCACCGGAGCAGCTATTTGCTTTCTTTTAAATCACTGAAAAAAAAGTTACAACATTAATACAGTCATAACAGCAGCGCTGACGGCATATTCTTCACTACAACCACTACAGTTATCAGGTTCTTCCAGGGCTCAGCATTTCATCTTTAGGATGAATGTATTTCATAACACTCTATTTGAGAGCCACAGCAAACAGTGTGCAAATGGGATGCATCATTACGCAAGAAGACCAAATGATTTGTCTTCTTTATTTCCTGACTGATCCAAGACCAGTGTTTCTGAACTACTTATTTGTTTGTGCTATATGGAAAAGTTTTAAACTGTTCCCAGTACAGCAATTAGGCTGAAGATGAGTCGAAATTGTGTTAAATGAAGGGTGTTTATGTTTTGTCAGCCTAATGTAGCTCTGAGACTAAAGGGATATTAAAAGAAGAAGGAAGGACAAGAGAAAGAGAGAGAGCAAGAGCTGGACAAACAGGCTTTGAAAACTGTTATCAGCCCGAGGCCACAACACACACAAACTCAAACATACACAGACACAGCAGATACAGAGCACACCTTCAACATAATCATTTTTATTGTGTATCAGCTTGTGTGAACTGGCAAAACAGCACAAACAAAACAAGGGTGGCAGCAGTCTGCTAGAACCCAAGGCACTGCCTCTCCATGCGCCTGCTGGATAATTCCAGCACCTGCTGTGCCAACAACCCTGGCATGTACAGATGTCCTATTATATGAGCCCACCTACTGGACCTTCATCTGATTCCCTAATCACTCTGAATTGCAGAGGAAGAAATAATGAGCAGTAATATCTGTCAGAAACATTATCCGGTCAAAAATAAGTATCTAAGATAAGATGTTATTAACATGCAGTTTCAGAGCTGATATCCGAAAGTGTCTCAGAGAAAATAACACTTTACTGTCAATCAGAGAAAAGAAATTCAGATTTCAACACACCAACAAAATCCAGAGGCTATTTGTACATCCACCATACTGGAAAGATCAAGATCCACGCATCTAACACATGCAAGTGAACTGACAGATGTATTTTTTTAAAGGGTTAGTTCACCCAAAAATGAAAATTCTGTCATTTATTACTTACCCTCATGTCTTTCTACACCCGTAAGCCTTCATTAATCTTTGGAACACAAATTAAGATATTTTTGATGAAATCTGAAGGCTCCGTGAGGCCTCCATAGGGAGCAATGACAATTCCTCTCTCAAGATCCATAAAGGTACTAAAAACATATTTAAATCGGTTCATGTGAGTACAGTGGTTCAATATTAATATTATAAAGCAACAAGAATATTTTTGGAGCGCCAAAAAAAACCAAAATAACGACTTATTTAGTGATGGCCGATTTCAAAACACTGCTTCAGGAAGCATCAGATCATAAATGAATCAGTGTGTCGAATCATGATTCAGATCGCGTGTCAAACTGCCAACGGCTGAAATCACGTGACTTTGGCTCTCCGAACAGCAGATTCGATACACCGATTCATTTTTGCTCTGATGCTTCCTGAAGCAGTGTTTTGAAATCGGCCATCACTTTATAAGTCGTTATTTTGTTTTTTTGGCGCTCCAAAAATATTCTCGTCACTTTATAATATTAATATTGAACCACTGTACTCACATGAACTGATTTAAATATGTTTTTAGTACATTAATGGATCTTGAGAGAGGAAATGTCATTGCTTCCTATGGAGGCCTCACGGAGACATCGGATTTCAACTAAAATATCTTAATTTGTGTTCCGAAGATTAACGAAGGTCTTAAGGGTGTGGAACGGCATGAGGGTGAGTAATAAATGACAGAATTTTCATTTTTGGGTGAACTAACCCTTTAACAGTAACAGCTCAATTTAACCAATTTTCACCAAATTTGGCAAACAAAACTGTGTATTGCGGATAATAAAACTCTAAAGTTAATCAGAGTATGGTAAAACATTCTTATAGTGTATATTGATAACAGTACACAGCCTAAATGCTTAATAGTAATGCATTGGTAGTAATGAGCATAAACACAACAGGTTTGCTTAGAAGGTTATAAATCATAAATGAATGTAACAATTTTCCCAAAAAATTCATCATATATTTGTTTATTCATAAACATTGATAAAACTCATAACGTCAAAAAAAAAAAAAAAAAAAAACATTTAAAAGGGAATTCCATTAAATTCATATTTTTTGTTTGTTTGTTTCAAGCCCACCTATCATACTGTATCATAATTGTTGTGGATTTTACTTGCTGTCTGATTTATGATAGACTTCTAAAAGAAGGTTACAGTTCTCAAGTTTATTTTCCAAATCAGAGAGTATATTTAACTGAGCATATATCAGTGGCGCCTGCAGCCGTACGGCTGTACACACTGTGCGTACCATGAGAGGGTGCTAATTAATGCCGTTTTTATTTTATTTTTTACATAATTTTTTTATTTATTGTTAAAATCTATCTGCGTACACTCATAACATATTAAGAAAGTAAGAGAATGAGAATAAATAACGGTGTGTGTTTATGTGTTGTAAAATCAAATGCGTGTATGTGCGTGCATGGGTGGGCGTGGGGGACATGGGTGAAAAGAAATCTGATTGGCTAGTTTAGTTTTGTTGCTTTTTACACATGAAAAATGACATTACAGATAGTTAACGTTTAAAAACAGGCTCAGAATGAGTAAACGCTCTCTAAAACAGCTAAATTCGACTGAAACATTTGCAAAAAGGCCTAAAACTATTGAGTAGGGATGGAGAAATGAAGCCTCTTAAATCTTTGAAGCTTTTCTCTAAAAATTTTTAGGAAAGTTTCAAAGCATCAAGAGTGTCGAAAACAGTGCCATCTTGTGGTAGGTAAAAATTACAGTGGCCATAAACCTGAGTGCGCAGCTCCGTTGTTTTATCCATTAAAGGTGCAATATGTAGGATTTTCTGTACGCTAGAGGTCGCTAGAGGCCTATTCAAAACAAAGGTGAAGCTTGATGATGGCAAGTTTGAGCGTGGAATCTTGGGACATGTGGTCTTCACCGGTAGAAAATAATCGGGATAGGACTTGGGTAGAAATCATGTTAATGGATGCGATTATTAACGTTACTGTAGTATGAAGCAGAGCAGGACCAAGTGTTGTGGGAGCTGAACGAGGCCGCTGGAGCGATTGCACGACACAATGCAGTTGCGCAACGCAGACGCTGGTTCTGCTTTTCCATTCATGAGTATGAGGTAACACAGCTCTGTTTATCATATTAGATACATTTGAGTGTGTTGAAAATGATGTTATAACGTTACTCTGTGCGTTCACTCGGCGGCTGCTGTGAGACACTTGTTTGAGATCTAGAGTAAGCTAGATCGATTTTAGAATATCATATTAAATGCTGGATGGCTTGTGTTGATAAATGGCATGCAATTCATTTTAAAACGCATTGTATGATGGAGAAAATTCTGTATTACTGTTACTAAAAATAAAGCTGCACCTGATTATGCTATGTTAGCTACTTCACAAAATAGTGTTTTTCTCTGAGGCATGGTAAAGCATGGTACTTTAAAAAAAAAAAAAAAAAATCAAGAAAATTAGATTTAAACAATAAGACTAAACGTGCTGAGCTATATAACAACAATAAATTTTCCATCTATAAATATATCAAAACAGTTGTTCCCTTGTCTATTAAAACATGTAATTTATTAAAGCATCTTTGGTGTTTCCATGGTTTCTACAAAATATAACCGGAAACCGAGGATAACGCTGTTACAGAACACAGACTCACAATGATGTAGAAATGAATATGAGTTTATTGATTGTGGCAGGTATGGCAAACAGGTAGGTGAGTATGACAGTCAAAGCAGGAATGCAACAATGAGAGAGAAAACTGACAGTTCTTTGTCTTTGCAGGTGGTTGGAGGAGATTGGGGACATGGGCAGTCGAGCACACACTTCGGTGAGTATTGTGGAGTCTGGAAGGAGTCCGGAAAAAGGAGACACTGGAGACACAGACAATCAGGAGGACGCTGGAGACACGGAGGATCGGGAGAGACGCAAGAACGATGGAGCATGGAAGTAAGTAGATCAGGTAAGTGAGTCCTACTCAAAGTTGAGACCAGACAAAGTGCTATGGTGAAGTGTGTGCTTATTTACTGCAGTGATGATTAGTACTCAGGTGACAGTGATCTCTGTGATAGGGTGGTGATGGAGCCTGGCCGATCTCTGACAAACGTGGGTATGACGCAATTGAATTAAAATTGTAATTTTCTCACGATTTACAAATATTTGGAAACATTTGGGATAGTGTAAGTACTCAAGTGAACAAAATATATAACACTGGCCTAGTGGTTTTTGGATATTTTACTGCAAAATTCTTACATATTGCACCTTTAAGCACAAATAAAAGCCTGAAACTGCTAAATGTTAGTTTTCTGATAATATAATTCACATATTAAAGTGTGGCAATAAATTAAATGTAACAACAAAAACAATAATTATAACAATACCTACTGAGTTGTTTGAGGCAAGTAAATTGTGCTGTTATTTTATTGTTTTTATACTGGTTATATGACAAAACATATGATAATGTAATATGCTACAGGGTTATCCATTTAAAATGTTAGTAAATTGACTTTAACTGAACTTTCATATTCATGTAGAGTATGGTCTGTGTTCAAATATTCCGACACGCAAAGTGAATCATTCACGTGACTTGAAGGAAGTGAGGCTTTGTTTTTTGTTAATCACATGTTTCTCTGAAAACAATATGCACATTTTGAGACAAAGCCACTCGGAGATAACATCTATCTACACAAGCACATCAAGGTGAAGTTATGTGCATCAGATTTTCTAAGTGCATGAACAGGAAAAAGACAGTCGATCAGTCGATTTGTGCAGCATGAGATCGTTCCCACAAATGCACTAATTGATTTAATCACATTTTGCAGACAGAAAAAGGTGCCCCTGGTCTATATAGCTCTAAAAACAATTGTAAAGTAATTGGAAATTAGTAATCTAATAGTAAAATATACCAACACACACACTAAACTGAAGTATTTATTTTATACTGTATGTTGTAGAGTTATCCACAGAGCTAAATACTTGCAGTGCTTGCAGTGTAGATTTAGTAGTTTTGTACCATCACATCACTCGCTTGCAGACACAGTTTAAGGGTCTGCAGCTGTTATGAAACATTCTTTACCACAACCTTCCTGAAAGAGTGAATGCAGTCTGCTGATCTGGCTCTAAAATATGAACAGAATGGACATCCATTGAAGTAAGTGCTGACTTGGTCTTTAATGTTTAATCTGGTTATTCTGTCAAGGCAACCCTTTTTTTTCCTAGAGCCTCACATTGTGTTGTTTGGTTGTCTGATGCCTCAGCTGGCAGAGTATGCGGCAGGCCAAGATTAGTGAAGAGCTTATAATTAAATGCACCAAGTATCGCTGTAAACAGCATGTCTTCTGCAAGACAAAAAACCACCTTGTACAGCTGTCACAGATAATGCTGTTGAACAACTGCTATACCAACATCAAACTATAAAAATTAAGAAATTGTGAAAATTCTGTCATCACTTTCTCACCCTTATGTCTTTCCAAGCTTAGATGATTTTCTTTCTTTTGCAAAACACACACACACACACACACACACACACACACACACACACACACACACACACACACACACACACACACAAACACAAAGATATTGGAAGATATTTCTATAGATATAAGGGTTTATTAAAAACAGATGTTTTTGTCCATACAATGAAAGCCAGTGGTATCTAAAGGTTTCAAGCTCCAAAAAGGACAAAGGTAGTGTAAAAGTATTGTTCTAAAGCAATACGATGAACAGACCAAATTTTAGGTGGTTATTCACTCTGAAATCAAATGAAATCATTGATCAACTCTGTATACGATGTATACAGAGCAACACATCAATATTGTATGGCAATAATTGTCATTGCCATGTCACGTGTCCTTTTTGAAGCATGAAACTTATGGACCCCACTGACTATTATTGTATATTCTTCAAATATCTTCAATTGTGTTCTACAGAAGAAGAAAAGTTATACAGGTTTGGAATGACATGAGTGAGTAAACAGAATCTTAATTTTACAGTTTTTCTCGATTGCTTAAACACTATAACCAGGCTTTTGAACTAAAATTTCAAAACCATAACGCCATTTATCAAAAAGCACACCCATTTCCCTAAACTATAAACACTATTCCCCTGTTTTGACACATGAATCAGATTTGTTGAACTGTTACTGCAAAACTCTAGGCACAAATCCCTTCATTTCTCATTGCCTACATGTTGTCATTGAGAAAGCACTAGCATTCAATATTGTTCACTCAAGTCAGCACAGCTTGAGCTCAGTTAGCACACAGTTAACCACGTGGAAACACTAAGAGTCAAAATTTATCACACACCAATCAGAAGGAGACAAGGAGACAAGGAGTCTCAGATGAAATTCGTGCCACTAGTTGACCATGTCCTTGTCCATGGTATGACTATGAGGGAGGCTGGGAAATGAGTTCAGCCAAATTTAAGTTGCTTCACCATCACCTCGATCATAAGAACCTTCAGGGAGGAAAACAGGTTGGTGTACCTCAGTGTACTCTACTGTAACTTCTGAGTGCTGTACTCTGTTACAACACATGCATCAAATTGCCTTACATACAGATAGAGTTTCTGTCTGCTTCCATTTTGTATAAAGGATGTCACAGTTACAGTTATCAGTACTTCTATTTTTGTAGGACACAGAGACGATGGAATGAAAGAAGCCTGACTAGACATTTCAGTTTTTGCGTGTCAGGGGTGGATCAGGCATGCAAGAGGATTTTACCCCCAATGCCTGGATAGGGCCAGTACAGCCTGTGATGTTGACGAGATTCTCTGGCCTGTCCCAGACCAAAGATGGGATGCTGGGGCAGAATACTTTTTGTTGTTGTTTGATGTATTGTACTGTACATTACATTAAGGAATAAAAAAATGTGCAAATGTATACACATGTGTTCATCAAGTGTGAAAAGTTCCTTGAGGGGGAGAACCACAAGTAACACAACTTATTACTGGTTTTTGGTTTTGGTTTTTGTAGTATTGTTTTGAATTTATCTCACCAGTGTGTAAGACTATGTTGTAGTGTGTGTGTTTTTGAGGGCTTGTGTGTGATGTCTGAGGGCAAAGTTTGGTTTTTCAGCAAGAGTGAATGGTTTTGAGTGTAGAGCTTCATTTTGACCTGAAAATAGGATGTTTGGGGAATTGGGTGAGACGTTATGGATTTGTGTTTACTGTTTTGAGAATATGAGGCATAGTTTCAAGAAATGTGTTTAAGCAATCGAGAAAAACTGTAAAATGAATTATTCCCTTAACTTATTGGACTTTAGAGAAATGAAGTCTTTTGCTAAAATGTTGTCCTGCTATACAGTAAGCAGAAGGAAAGAGGTCATTTCCTCCATAATCACTCAAACTGGCAATATCTAATTTAATCCAAGACAGAGCCCCTGTGCTAGAAGCGAGGGATCTTTTAACCGGAACGAAATTACCGTTGACCATGACGTGCCACAACTAAAGAAACTTCAAATCCACTCAGGCCATTTATAACCCTAGATATGTGCATTTAAATACAGGTATATCATGCAAAAACACAACTGTTATTTTGAATAGTTAATTCTCTTAAGTGTGACCACTAATCTCATATTTTAACTTATTAAAGTTTCCTGACATGCTCTGTTACCGTGCCAGAGACTGTGAGAGCTTGTAAGAGCATACGTGTTTGTGTATCAGCTGCACCAGAAGCTACTGTGGATCTCCCATTAAAAAGGGATCAAGTTCTCATTCCTGTATAACATGAAACCCCTTACAGACACACACACACAGAGAGAGAGAAACACATGTGTCCAGTGTCTCTCTAAAGAAAAATTTAGATCTGTTAGAAGTGAACAGGTGCACCATGACCAACAACCAACAGTAAAGGCCATGCAGATATCAGCTTAACACACAAATCTCATAATGCAAACATGAAAACAGTCAACATATTAATGTAATTTTTTAGCAGGATTGCAGTTGACAAAGCACATACTTGCCACAATTCACAGAAATAAAGTAACTGAAAGCACTACAATATATTCCCTTCTTCATTTTCAGTGCTGGAACATTTTTTTTTAATGTTTTGACCCAAGGTTGAAAGCATTTTAGCAGATGAGCTGAGACAATGTAGTTCCTGAGTGCCTGCAGACATGAGCGTGAGACAGACTATAGTGAAGCAAACTGCTAGTGGATGAAAGAGAGTGCCTTGTGGCATAAGGAATGGAAAAGAGACAGACTAAGTGGTTGTGTGTGTGTATGTTTTTGTGACTGTTATAGCACCTGAGGAGGAAAAATTTTGACTTGCGCTTATAGACATGCGTGGGTGTTGCATAATACAAATCTATTTTGTTATAAGGAGGAAGTGTCTTCAGTGTGTGTGCGTGTGTGTTTAAAGGAGCGAGGGAGAAAAGAGTCTGTGTGTGTGTTTTTAACTGATAGCATTTGTGCATTTCCATTCTTCATCACGTTGTGACAAATAAACTCCCGTTAAACATCTATAAGAGCCCTGACTTTACAGCACAGCACAATTGCACAGAAACAATATATGGTCCCTCAAGTGTTAATAGTTAAATGTGGCCTGCAAATCAACTGATGGCAATGTATTTTTAGTCCTTATATTTAAAGTAAGGAATAAATGTCATTATGTCAAAGCCAAATGTTACCTGTATTTTAATGGAACTGCTAACTGCAAGAAAATTGTAGCTATTGCAGTTTTTTTTTTTTTTTTTTTTTTTTCAATTGCTTACATGCACACATTTTCAAAACTTTGCCTCTTTTTTTCCAAAACTTTACACAAAAATCCAAGAATTGCAAACACAACATGCAAAATGCCTCACATCTCTTGCAAAATGAAGCACTGCATTCAAAATATCACAAACACATCTCAAAAGCAAACATTTGTCTTACATTGCAAACATCTTTGCCATAACATTCTATTTTTGGATATATCATATGCAGTTATTCAAAACCTAAAGCTCTTCTTTCATGAGCTCCTATGTACATCTCTATATAAGATTGAAAGTAATTGGCAGAGAGATGTTGAAAAATTCACTGTAAACATGAAAGCAAGATTGGAACTATTTATTTTTTTACTGCAAGCATTTGTGGTTGTGAATACAGTATTACACAGTACGAAAGAAAAGAAACACATCAACCATGCGTAGTTAGACAGAAAAAAATATGCTTGTGTTTGAAAATAGGAAATCAAGATACTTTCTGTTAGATTTTTGTGTGTTACATGAAAATTGTGTGTTGTGTTTTGCAAAAAGTGATCTAGGAGATTTTTTTTTTTTTTTTTACAGCTTTTTTACAGCAGATGCCATTGAAAACATGGCAAGTCTATTCCTTACAGCTTCGCTTTCATACCTGTCATAGTGCTGCTCTGAATAAGGTCTATTGTCTGATGTATGAAGTCACACAGAAGTTACACAGAAGTCATCTTTGACTGTGTGGATTCCTATTGAAATGACTGGATTTTGACCACTGAAATTCAACGAACAACGGTAGTAAATGTGATCGCACCTTTAGTCCTAAACTAGCAGAGCAGTATGCAAGGTATATAATAAAATTTTTCATTCAACTCTGAAAAAGTCTGTCAATGTATCAAATGCAATAATAACTGTATAGAATAGAATACTTGGTAGTCAATACAAATAAATTAATGTTTAATCAAATTCACAGTTGAATTCAATTCAACTTATTTCAGCTTTGCTCTCAGTAACTTTCCTCAGCTTATCTCATCTGACTGAACTTCATTTCTAATCAACTGAAAGTCAGCATAACAACCTTAAACCTTTACGTAACAACTAATTTGTCCGAAGTGATGCTTCACATAAACCTTTTAAAGCACCAGCTCAGTTATGAGGAGCAAACAAAACTACAACACATCATGGGTCATAAGATCTTTTGATTGAATGCAAAAGTCACTACTGCACCAAAGAAATGTGTCCTCTATTTACCCACCACATGGGTGCCTGTGGGGCAGCAGAACAAACAAACACTTATTTCATGCTTGATCACATTTAAGCCACTGGATATATATTTTTTAAAAAGAGAGAAAATACAAAATGAAGAGAAATAAAACTGTTTGCATGTTTGTAGAAGAGACATTTTACCATCAGTGGAACTAGCAGGAGATTCTATGAGAATCAGTATGTGTGGGTGAGGAGAGCATAAGGTTCATTCTAAGCTTCACAAGCTCACGCAAGCACAAAATCACTTACAATCGCCATTGTATTACACCTGTTTTCACCAAAATCTTATGTTTTTTTATGATAATTTCCCACCATCACTCTTACCTTTATATTAAAGGTGCCCTAGAATTTAAAATTGAATTTACCTTGGCATAGTTAAATAACAAGAGTTCAGTACATGGAAATGACATACAGTGAGTCTCAAACTCCACTGTTTTAAAAGACCTCCGAAGAACAGGCGAATCTCAACATAACACAGACTATTACGTAACAGTCGGGATCATTAATATGTACGCCCTCAATATTTGAATATGCCAGCCCATGATCGAGGCATTACACAAGGGCAGCCAGTATTAACGTCTGGATCTGTGCACAGCTGAATCATCAGACTAGGTAAGCAAGTAAGGACAATAGCGAAAAATGGCAGATGGAGCGATGATAACTGACATGATCCATAATATCATGATATTTTTAGTGATATTTGTAAATTGTCTTTCTAAATGTTTCATTAGCATGTTGCTAATGTACTGTTAAATGTGGTTAAAGTTACCATCGTTTCTTACTGTATTCACAGAGACAAGACTGTCGTTATTTTCATTTTTTAAACACTTGCAGTCTGTATAATTCATAAACACAACTTCATTCTTTATAAATCTCTCCAACAGTGTGTAATGTTAGCTTTAGCCACGGAGCACAGCCTCAAACTCATTCAGAATCAAATGTAAACATCCAAATAAATACCATACTTACGCAATTAGACATGCTGCATGACGAACACTTTGTAAAGATCCATTTTGAGGGTTATATTAGCTGTTTGAACATTGTTTACGCTGTTTAAGGCAGTCGCGAGCTACGGGGGCGGAGAGCACAAGGATTTAAAGGGGTCGCGCACTGAATTGACGCATAGTTAATGATGCCCCAAAATAGGCAGTTAAAAAAATGAATAAAAAAAAAAAATCTATGGGGTATTTTGAGCTGAAACTTCACAGACACATTCAGGGGGCACCTTAGACTTATATTACATCTTTTAAAAAAACGTTCTACGGCACCTTTAAGCTATTTAAACTATCAAGGATGACTCTGCATATCTACTTCACGCAGTGAAAGAAAGACTATTCATCCCTTCAAAGAAACATTCTTTGACTGAGCTATGTCATTAATGTTTCAGCTGAAATACTGTGCAGCATTCCTCAAGGCATAGTTTACAGTAAACCACTGAAAATAGTACATTTAAACAACAGTATTACTTGTCATACCAGTCACATATTGTGATATTCTATGGTTTATTATTTGGGGTTCATGACCAACAGTACTACAGATGCATCTGTCTTCATGCCAGGCTCAGAAATGTGTGTGTGTATATACATTTGAGTCGTGTGGGCAGCTGAGAGGGCTCAAGATGGCCGCAGATGTTATTACTGCCTTAGGGTCTCTATCTCCCTTTGTCTGTCTTTTTCTCCCTTCTTAACAGACAGTCACACAGTAGTACAATTAGAGACAGCATATTACCACATGACGTGAATACAGCACACACACACAAACACACACACATTTTACTGTTGTGGAAGGGACTTTCCACTGATTTGTATTGTTTTCGATTTCAATTGATATGATTTGTAAAAAAAAAAAAAATTATAATTATTATAATAACTGTTGTTATTGTTATATACACAATTGCTTTACAGGGCAATCTTTACAACTAATCAGAAAACATTAGACACAAAAAGCAAAAAAAGAGATACTAATTACTAGTATCGTTTCACTAGATAAGACCCTTATTCCTCATCTGGTATTATTTAAAGCCCTTTGAAGCTGCACTAAAACTGTAATTTTGACCTTTCACCAACCGTTTGGTGCCCATTGAAGTCCACTATAAGGAGAATAATCCTGGAATGTTTTCATCAAAAATATTTTGAATGCTTAATTTCTTTTCGACTGAAGAAAGAAAGACATGAACATCTTGGATGACATGGGGGTGAGTAAATTATCAGGAAAAGATTATTTGAAAGTGGACTAATTCTTTAAGTGCACATGCGTCTGCTTAAGTGAGGAGGTCAGTATACAATGTCATTTGTTTTGTTTTTTTTGTTTTTTTTTATCAAACCATTTTCCTTGTGGGGACTGTTGGCTAAATCTAGCTCAGATACTCAACATACTCAAATCTAAACTTCATATAGTCTCAAACAAATATAGTCTCAAACAACATCATAACAACAACATAACATCAGCACTGTATTACACAAGACAATGTTCATTGACATCAAAATTAATTTATTTAAGGCTATTTGGTTTAGAGTTGCTACTAGCATTATGGGCAAAATTGCATTGCATCCTCATACTGCTTGTTTCATGTGGTTATAAATATGCTAGTATACCCCTAAATGTTCTCTACATTTGACAGCAAAAGCGATTGCTTTGTAATTGCACTTGTCAGATACACCTCCTGGCACAAAACAAGAGACATGTACTTATGCTTTATTAGCATTTGGATAATGATACTAAAACTCTGTGAGCAATTTAAAGGCTTTAGAGAACTATACATGCAAAACACACACACACACACACACACACACACACAATGCACAATTTTTTTTTTTCACAATGCCCTTTATTAAATGGAAGTATTTTTGCTTCATATGCTACTTGATTAGGCTTGATGTTCTCTTTTCTCCCAATAACTCAATTATGGGAGGTGAGTATGTGACATTGAGGCTGTTTTTTTATGTATACAGTATTCACCACAGCCACTTTGCCTCACATACACATTAAATGTGCAATTTCCCGATTTAAGTGCCACTTTAGCTCACATCCCATAGTGCATTTACATAACAGCCTATTCAAATGCAATGACAGCCAAAATCTGAGTGACATTTTCAAAAAATGTCTCCCTCATAGCAAACAATCACGAATAATAGAGGGTTGCTAAGCACACATACACACACCCACCAACACTCACAGACAAACACATGCTCAAATATATGTGCTAGATTCAATTCTGCATTCATAGAAAGGGATAAGGATAGCCATCATAGATTGATAATAAGGTATAATGGTCTCAGATGAGTGAGTCATATTGATCTTTTTTGGAGGGAAAAACAAAAGAGTGTACAATTAAAAAAGGACAAAACATAAAGAAAGAGAGATTAAAAGGTTGAAAATATTGAAGAAAATTGGTGTTTTCAAAGACAAATTTCATATTGTTAGTGTTACGTAACGTGTGTGTACAAAGGCACAAGGATGAAGGAGAATACGAAGAGTGATATTTAATAACAAAAACAGGCAGGAACTCACTATACACAGCTTAACATTAACGAGAACGGACGGGGAACGAGGGAGAACACGGTATATATACAAGTGGCAAACAAAGGGAACTTAAGATATTTAACGGGACACAGGTGAATGAAATAAAATTAAACTAATTAAACAGAATGGGGAAAACTTGGTTACACAAAACACAGGACAGAGCATGAAGAGGGAATGACAGGGATTTTAGAGATTAAAGGACTCTAAATAACTAAATAAATAAAGGCTATATAAATATTATATAAATATAGGCTATACTGAATTACTGGTTGGACATAATGTTTATCCGAAAACTATGCATATACTCCAATTATGTTATTTTCATGTTTTGAGTTTAAAGGGTTAGGGTTAGGGTTGGGGGGGGGGGGGGGGGGCTATCTCAAGGGGTTATTCAGTTACCTAGAATTAATTTTCTGTCAGAAAGTTTAAAACTCTCTCAAGTGTGTTGATCCTCATTTTAACAAAAAAAAAAAAAATCAAGACTACAAATCTATGATTGTTTGCACAATTAAAAAACTATAATTATCTGTGCTTGTACCTTTGTGCTGAACACTTTATAACATGCATACAGGTATTTTTTAGGTAGTGTAAAGTACACTAAAGTACATGCCTGTTCATACCACCAGCAACTTTGTCGCTACATGTTGCCAGCGGTTGATTGTTAGGTTGCTAATTGGCATTCCTACTACTGGTTGCCTAGTAACTTTTATGAATTACATTCATGGATGTTTTGCCATGTTGTTGACATTAAATCATTTTTTTCTTGCAAACAAATAAACATTCTAGAGAATGTCTAAATAATTAAAATTTTAACTCAATTAGTGCATAAATGTATAATATGGTAAAAAAAAAAAAACAATGTGAGCTTTCACACTGATATGCAGCTAAAGCACAATGGGCTAGTCATTGATTTATCCTTTCATTCATGTTTTCATTCATTCTATTTCACTCTATCATTCATGTACAGTAATAGCGGAGCATTTCTGTGCTGACTATGAGTTTCATTCAGCGGCGGAGGGAACAGGGTGTCCGTTCCGGTCAGTGCGTGATGATGTGTTTCTGAGGACAGTTGTGATTCTCCATCATCATGCTCTGCCTGCCGACTGCTGATATAAGTACAATGTAAATAAACAGATCTAGAACAATCAGCTCATCAGCTCACTAAGGTAACAAACATGGAAACACATTGAGGAAATTTTGTGCTTCAGTTCAGATCCTGGTTTCCAGATAAATCAGTTCTTGAGGGACAATCACGTATTCCCTCTCACACGAACATAAACACGTGGCCGCCCGCACGCACACTTCCGGAAGAGACATTAGAAGTATTTTTTAAAGGATACTTCAATCACTGAGCAATATTTAAATTTTTTGAAGTTTTATGCAGTTTGTATTTGATTAAGAGCTGCAAATAAACAATAAAATGAACATTAATCAAGCAAAATCACTTACGCTTGTGTGCTGCACAGAATATCAACACAGCTGGGATTCAGCCATAAGCACAAGGTTATCGTGCTGATCTAACAACAGTATGATACTTTGCTGCAGTATGATACAGCTGATACTTTAACATAGTGTAGCTGTTGTGTCTAATGCTGTTATGACAAAAATCACCAGTCCTGGAAAACAAATTAGAGGACTTGAACCAGATTTCAAATTACAGGGAGGCTAGATGAGGATCCCTTAGTTACAGACATAGCTCCTATAGCAACCGTTTAAAAGCAAGCTGAGGTGGGCTATTCAGCTGCACATCTTTGTGTCAGCCATTCAAGGGGTGTAAACCGACACTAACAGAAGAAAAACATTAGATAACTATTACATCACTATGAATGAACAACTGTTCTCTATTCATGGTGTAAACAATTGTTGTGGGCCTAAAAACTAAGACATCAGGGAAGAGCGGAAGGATGGAGGGTTGCAAGAACCTGCGTATAAAAAGAGAGGAGACAAAAAGGTACAGATGAGAAGTGAGAGCTAAGGAGCGAACGCAAAAGAGAGTGAAGCAAGAAACAAAAACAGAGAGAAAGAGAAATAAAGAGGATGATAAGAGTACTCTGAGACATATTCAGAAATACTTAATGTTCAGATAAGAGAAAAGGAAACTGCAAAAGATAAAGGACACAAAAAAGAAAGTGGAGATTGAGAGCAGGAAGCAGTGCGAGAGCTGTAGAGGGTCCAGTAGTGCTGGAGGTGCCCCTGCAGCTGCTGTCACATGATCACATGTTTGGCCTCCAGCCGATGACGAGGTCAGGAATATTTTTGATCTCTGCCAGTTTCATGCCATCCTTCCAGTACCTCTCTCTCTCTCTCAAACACACACCCTCTCTGTCTCTCTGTCCCTCCGCCTACTCTGGCTGGGTGTCTCTCTGTAATTAGGAATGAAAGCTCCTTCTTAACAGTAGCTGTTAATTTGCTGTGGCGATCTCTAAGTCAGTGCCTTGAAACAAGACTTTAACAACTGCATCTTTATGAGTGTCAGGGATCATGTGATGTGATACATACTATTCTAAGGCTGCATCAGCTAATAAAATCAATTATAATTAATAGTGAATAAGAAATATAAATATTTGACAATGATTATCCATGTTCTTCATCAGTGATGTCATTTTAAAGTTCTGAAAAAAATGACTATTTATTTACATTTTACTGTTATATTATTTTATTGAGAGTAAGGCTGTCAATTTAATGCATTTAATTATTTAGTTATGGAAAAATAACATGAATAAAATTATTTAATGCATTAACGCATCCACCCTGTCTAGGTCATCTTACATTTCATACAGTCGATTGGTGACGAACATGAGGCAGGGCAACAACTCTGTATGAGTTTTTGTCTTATATATTTATATCATTTGACATTTAAGCAATATCACATGAGTAACAAGCGCAATATCACACGAGTGCTGTTTTTTTGTCCCAAATAGCACAAGTTGTGAATGTCATATTGATTTTATTCAACAGTTCAGTAAATAAGAAGTTAATATTGTGTTATATTTTAGACACAATATAATAATAATGTCTGTTTTTGCTCAATTTTGCCAACAAATATTTTACCTATAAAGCCAGAACAGAACTGTTGTGCCTTTCTGAGCAACACGCAGTGCTGTTTAGATTCTGAATGAATCCACGTTTTGACCGATTCAGTCAGGTGAACCAATGATTCAATGGCCCATTCATAAAAAGAGCCATTTACTTCATTCCTAAATGAATCAGCCATTTGAACGAATCGAATGAATGAATGAATGACATTTACCCCCACTTAGCAATTTTAGTTTCTTTTATCACTTCATAAAAAAAGGATAGCTTGCCCAAAAATGAAAATTCTCAGCCAAATTTGATGCGAGATTAATTTGCGATTAATTAGATTAATTAATCATCACATCATGAAATTAAGTAAAAATACATAACTCATCTGGTCCCACTTTGTGTCTTTAACTACTATGTAATAACATTTAAATTAATCATACAATGCACTTATTGTTTACATACATGCTTTACATTGTACTTAAAAAACATCTGCATGTAATTACTGCTGTAATTATTTATGTAATTACATCTATAATTACACTGTTGACCCTTTCTTACCCTACCCTTAAACATAACCATACTGTCAAACCTGTCCCTAACTTTACCCGAATATCCAACCTCAATACAATATGAACTCAATAAGTACACTGTACCTAACTGTTTTTTTTTATTTATTTTTTTTATTCTGACCAAAAGAACCAAGATAACCTAACTACAAGTGTGAACACACTTGTAGATTTTTTTTTTTTTTTTTTTTTTTTTTTTTTGTAAAATGCAGAAAGTTTTCTGTGAGGGTTAGGAGTAGGGTTAGGGATAGGGAATACAATATACAGTTTGTACAGTATAAAAATCATTATTTCTATGGAGAGTCCCCATAAAACATGGAAGCCCAATACTGTGTGTGTATGCATGCGCATTTTTGTGATTTATGAGGACAAAAATATGTATAATGACAGTGTAATGACTTGGTATTACACTGGTATTACGACATAAACATGAAACATTTCATGAGTCCTCATATTTAAGCTTTAAAAACATACTAAACAATGTTTTATTAAAAATGTTAAAGTGCAGAATGTTTTCTGTGATGGGTATCACAGTATAAAAACCATTACGCCTATGGAATGTCCTCACTTTGATAGCAAAACAAACATGTGTGTGTGTGTGTGTGTGTATGCATCATGTGAGGAAAAGCAGCAGGAAGGGGCGTGTGCAACCAATGTTGACAAATGTTCTTCAAAATTCTTTTAGAAACACACTGTTTCTTTCTTTGTTCAAGTCTCCACCCAATCATGAAGAAATAAAGTTACTCCCAGCAGCATTGTTGTAACACATTTTATTAAATCATTTTCTCATCTGAAACCACAACTTCATGAAAACAAGTCAGTAATAACGTAAAGACTTCAACAGAGGGAGTAAGGGCTTGTTCTTCATAAAAAGTGGAATTTAATGACATAAACAACCTCAAAAACATAGCACTTAAAATGCATCAACCAGTGGGTTTCAGTTCTTTGCTTTCATTGTTGTCTTCAAATATTATGGAAATTTTGTTTGTCATATTTCAAGAATTTACCACAGTAATTGCATGAGATGGTGAGAACTGATCTTGTAAAGAAAAAGCCAAAAAGCTTTGTGAGTACAGCCATTAAAACATTAGCATTGCTAACTCTCTGAATTAGCCCTTCCAGAAGATTTTGGGAATGCAAAACTTGTGTGACTCTGTCTGACATCCAAACACAACAGGTGTGTATGAAAAAGTGAGAGACTGAGGGACAGAAAGAGGGAGGGTGAGTGTTTGTGTGGTTTTGAGGGGTCTGGAACACACCCCTAACCAAAGCGTTTTATACTGACAATATTAATGGCCAAACAACTGGTTCTGTAGATTTTAACAGTACACCGGGTTTGTGGGACCATTTATTTCACATCCAGGCAAACAAATAAAGTAAAGTGATTCACGAGAGATGCCTTTACAACAAGCCAAGTATTTTTTAAAGTAGTAAAGCAGTTAATATCTCCCACATTCAATTACAGTGACTCTTTCAGAAACATAATGGTGCAATAAAGGACCAAGTGCAGAAACTAGGAGTGACTGAGACAATGTGTGAAGAACAGTGAACACACTATTGATGACTGAGTGCAAACAAGGTCATACACCTTTATTTTTTAAAGGGTCACCAGTGGCAGTCCTACTAATATTATTAGAAATTTAATTATTATGAAGTATTAGCCATAGTGGTATTGTTTTTATTTACATGGGTTCAAATTACAACCTAATTTGCATTTTTGGTATATATGAGTTTGTTTGTTTATTATACATAAATGTGAAGTAATGTATTTTTTGATAGCAATTTTAAAAATAACTTGGATTTTACATACATTAAAATACATTAAAAATATGATTGTATGAGTCACTCTATGAGCTGTATGGTGTCTAAATGATTGAAATAGCTCGATGTATCAAAACCAAGATAAAAACTGAAAGCATCTGTCATACATTACCTGATTTTAGATTTTTAAAATTTGCTTCTACCAATCATACGTACTTTACGAATTGCCATTTGTACAAATGACATACCCCTAACCCTGCCGCTAAACCTACCTGTCA
Organism: Megalobrama amblycephala; assembly: GCF_018812025.1. Taxonomy (NCBI): domain Eukaryota; kingdom Metazoa; phylum Chordata; class Actinopteri; order Cypriniformes; family Xenocyprididae; genus Megalobrama; species Megalobrama amblycephala. Next base: position 33,109,567 of record NC_063050.1, read on the forward strand.
CTGGGGTTTAAACAAATCGTATGAATTCATACGAATTCATATGAATTAGCCACCTTGTAAAATACGTACAAATTGGTCGTGAGATAACGTTGTTTCTAACATTTTAGAGCTGTGCACAAGTTCAAGGAACAAAGAATCAAGAAGACATGAAACATGAAGTTAAAGGTGCAGTATGTAATAATTCTCTCCGCTAGAGGTCGCTAGAGGCCTATTCAAAACAAAGATGTAGCTTGATGACACCAAGTTTGAGAGCGGAATCTTGGGACTTGTGGTCTTCAGTTCACAGCCGGTGGAAATAATCGGGATAGGACTCAGGAAGAAATCATGTTCATGGATGCAATTATTAACGTTACTGTAGTATGAAGCAGAACAGGACCGAGTGTTGTTAGAGCTGAATGAGGCCGCTGGAGCAATTGCGCAACACGCCTCATGAGCAGCAGAACTTTTACTTTTACACAGTTGTCAGCGCCGCTTCCGCTTTCCATTCATGAGTATGAGGTAACACAGCTCCGTTTATCATATTAGATACATTTGAGTGTGTTGAAAATGATGTTATAACGTTACTCTGTGCGTTCGCTCGGCGGCTGCTGTGAGACACTTGTTTGAGATCTAGAGTAAGCTAGATCGATTTTAGAATATATTAAATGCTGGATGGCTTGTGTTGATAAATGGCATGCAATTAATTTTAAAACGTACTGTATGATGGAGAAAATTCTGTATTACTGTTACTAAAAATAAATCTGCATCTGATTATGCTATGTTAGCTACTTCACAAAATAGTGTTTTTCTCTGAGGCATGGTAAAGCATGGTACTCGCAACAAATCAAGAAAATTAGATGTAAACAATAAGACTAAACGTGTTGAGCTATATAACAATAATTAGTTTTCTGTCTATAAATATATCAAAACAGTTGTTCCCTTGTCTATTAAAACATGTAATATATTAAAGCGTCTTTGGTGTTTCCATGGTTTATTTCTACAAAATATAACCGGAAACCGAGGGTAACGCGGGTATGACGCAATTGACAGGCGACTCCTCACACGTCCCGGAGCCTTGGTTAAAATTGCAATTTTCTCACGATTTACAAATAGTTGAAAACATCTGGGATGTTGTAAGTACTCAAGTGAACAAAATATATAACACTGGCCTAGTGGTTTTTGGATATTTTACTGCAAAAATATTACATATTGCACCTTTAATGCTATCCAAACATTTCCAAAGCAGGTTCTGACAAGAAATTAAAAATAATAATAATAATAAAAACTATGAGAGAGCATGCAGGGATGTAATAGGTACATAAATATGAAATCAAACAGCATAAGGGAAGCTGAAAAATAAAAATAAACAAAAACACTTATTTTATCCATTTATGGATAAATCTCTGCTTAAACCTACAGACATACCACAGATAATTGTCAAGATACTAAACCATGGTTGCTTTAAAAGCTATTTCCCATGTAGAGACATGGAGTGAGAATAAAAAGCATTTTATTCATTAGGCTTCAAATTGCCTCTTGGCTGCTTGTCTGTGATTACACCCTGTTGTCAGCAGCTGTTTGGCCATGGATAGTGCAAAAAGAAGGGAGAGAGAGAGAGAGAGAGAGAGAGATTTATTTGTCATCCATTCTATCTTGCAACAGAAAAAAAATCTGTGCGAACCCAAAAGTAAAGCACACAGCAAGAGATGGACAGTTTTTAAAATTAATTTTAATTTATTTCTGTCAGTCACAATGTACAGGTTACCGATTACATACTTCTGAGAAAATTCTTCCCTTCACCACCACATCTCCCCCTCTACATGATTTCTATTAAAATTATAGTATTCATTCATGTTGTCAACTAACTCAATCTAAAACATCTCAGATATACCCTAATTTATCAAAAACATCAGCAACAATGAACTAAATAGTTTGTTATACAGTATATGCCTAATGATATATGCGGTTCATTTAAAGTAAGTGAACTGATTAACTAGAATGAAACAGAATGTCATTGGATAGTTGTATATTTAAAAAGATAATTTCCCCTTATGCAGCCTCAGTATTTTTAGCTAGTTAGCATTATAGCTGCAGCTTTTCAAGTGGGCAACTTGACAGTAGTTTAACTACTTTAAATTATAAGTAGTTTGATTTCTGAGAACCTCTTATGTCATACTTATTCAATCTGGAACCCCAAACTGCTGTTCATTCTCTTTCTTCTAACTGGATAATTCCTTTCCAGTGTTTGATTGAAAGGGCTATGGTTACATTAGCATGTAACATTGTACGAAAATAATCCTAGCTTTAGAGTGCTAAAGCTCATGGAACTACTTGCAATGCAGGAGCGGGTGATGGAGGACGGTGGCAGATGCCTCTTAGCATAGATGTATATGCAATCCTGAACAAAACATCCATTTTAGAAAGGCATTACATTTTAATTCTAGCATGCTAGCCAAAACAATGACACACTATCTTCCTGTAAAGTGACTAAGAGAACTGTCTGATTTCCCCATTGGTCATAACATGAGCTGGGGTGGATTAGGCTGTAAGTCTGGAATGAAACTGAAGAAGCCCCTGTAGAAGCAGGTGGAACGGAGGGTGTTGAATGATTCACTGACTGCTATGGCACTGATTCCTGATTGATTCCTAAGGTCATTTGCTGGTTGTAGCCAGAAGTGTTTCTAGATTTTCAGCCTATGGGCACAGTTCGCCATCCAACCTCCCATCAAAAAAGTTTCCCCATATTTTGATACTCTCATGAATAAATTAATTGGCTATAATTGTCTTTACATGCAGTACAGAGTCGATCATAAGCAATAAAGAGCTGCTTCATAGTTGACACACAATAGAAGACTTTTGCAAGTTTTGTTTTACATATAATGTTCCCTTTTGGAACCTTTATTTTTAAGAGTGAAGCGTCTAGTGATTCCTCTGGTCTTTGTCAGGCTAGTTTGGTTTGATGGTTTTAGAGGACCTGGGAGAACCAACTTGCTAGCTTAAGCAGTTTAAAGCAGCTAAGACAGCAAATAAAACTTGTTTAAGCTATTTTTATTTCAGCAGGGAAAATGAACATGGAATCAAGGCACCAAACACCCACAGCCAATTTTCGGATCAAAAACTTAAGGCAATCCAAGGCTGTGAGGTAAAGTGATCTGTACAGAGCTTGGAATAAGATAAAGACCACAGGGGAAGGCAGGAGCCAATTGTAGAATAGTGTAAGACTGGTGAAGGCACATATCAGTGTCATATGTCAAAAACTGATAGAATTCAACAGGAAAAGGCAAAAAGAAAAAGAAAAGTTCAGTAAGTGATAACAGGGTTTCAGGGACTTTTTCTACTTCTGAAAACAGCTAAACCAGTCAGATAACAGTGATCTTTGTAAAACTCCCCTATTTCTTTGCTTACTGTACTTTATGAAAAGGCAGTGTGTTTGCTCTCTATTAATAAAGTTTGTTTTTAATTTGTTATTCTTGTTTGATGATTTCTGTAGCGTTTCAGCTTACTGATACCATCACTTAACACAATTTAATTTAATTTGTCATTGAACATAAACCTATGTTGTTGTGTCTCACTGTTCTTCATCATTTCATGATATGAGCACCACTTTTTAAGATTTAGTGTCTTCTTTATCTTTGATATGTGAGCCTCGAAATGTTTTTGATCTGTAAAATTCAGTGGCACTCCTCCTGTCTTTGAATGCAAAAATGCAAAAAAAAAAACTATTTTATGCAAAAAAAGTTTTTTATTAAAATGTATAAAATAAATTATCACTGCACTTTAGCTGGAACATAAAATGTAAAACTAATTAAAATGAGTATAGGAATGTTATTGATCAGTTATATCTATAAATCTTAAAAATTAATGCAACATAGCTGAAGAAATTTAAGTTGATGATATTACCAAAAACGTACGGCACTCTGTCTCACTGACAACCATTTCCATGACTGAATTTCCCAGAGACTGCAAAGAAAATTAGACAGTAAAACACAATGGGGAGAACCCAGACCAATTCCATCTTATACTAGCATATATGAAGGACACTTTATATGACAGTAGTGAGGAAAAAGCCACAATTTTTATTGCAAATCGAGCCACAGCATTTCAGAGGCAATTAGGGGCTCACTGGCAACCCAGATCTTTCAGATTGTGTGAAGCTTAGGCGGAAGTGGCTGACGCCTGGGCCTGTCGCATGGCATGACTTTAATGCAGACTGAGGGTTTGAAGATAATTAACACTGACCTGGGAACAGTCAAGGCTGGGCCAAAGTAAACTGAGGAGAAAGGGGAGCATGGAGGAACAGCATGGGGGAGGGTACAGGAAGTGGGGATATATGAAAGTGGATGAGGAGCTGTCCATGCTGAGATATGAAGAATTTGACGTGACATGGGAGCAGTAAGAGGACATATTTGATGAAAACACTGAACAAAATGATTGTGAAAACTTATTCAGTCACACACAATGAACATTGTTTTATACAATTACCAATTTTATTCTTTAATGAAATTATTTAATTAAAATAATAATAATTATTATGAAAAGAAAAACATGGCGGCACAGCACCAGGGGCTGATGGAAACTTATTTGAACTTTTAAAGTATCTATACATATAACCTATCCACATTTTGCTTATTTTATTTATTTATTTTTTCCATTACTTACAAAAGGCCAAAATCACAATTCAATTAGGTCACAAAATAACAGCTTAAAACCATTTATACTAAAATACAAAAATGACAAAGCCATCAACAAAAATCTGTCTCAATGATTTAATAGTCATAAAGTCACAATGTTAAACGCACGGCAGCAATGAGAGACAACACTCACAGCAGCTGCATGTTGCTCTTTGATCAGGGTCAAATGGACACAATGCTTACTAGACCCTTTAAAAAAACATACACATTTATTGTGTGTGTGTGTGTGTGTGTGTGTGTGTGTGTGTGTGTGTGTGTGTGTGTGTGTGTGTGTGTGTGTGTGTTTGGAGGAACGTTATTGGATGTTGATGCCTCATGGCAGGCTAGTTGGCAGAGTGGCCACTGCTCTACAACCAGCACATTGTTTGTATAGACGTACTAATCCTGGTTTAGGGTAAATACGCAAAGATGTTGACAGGTATTGTCAATAACAAAGAAAAGTAAAAAAAATATATATATTAAATGTTCTTTTTTTTTTTAAAAAAAACTATAAAGCCTACTGTATCACATTTGATCTACTACTTCTGTCCTCTGATTGATAGTTTATACTTTGTAGCAAGTAAAAAAAAGCCTTGTATAATTCTATGTCCCCCTTCATGTTGTGTAACAAGATTTGACTACTTTCGTTTTAAACTTTACTGATTTTTTTTTAAAAGTACACTTAGGAATAACTTTTATATTATGTTACTAATTAAATATCATCTTACTAATCCATTTCATTGAGTGACATATTAAAAACTGTTATTTTATATGCATGTTATGTAGTCTGTTATATTGATCTCGTTGATTTACATTACAAGCTATCAGAATTTCTTACTTTTTGGCCATATAAATATCAGCAACTGCACCAAATGGGCCTACGAATAAATTTGAGGTGCCAAGATCTTAGAAATATTCTTTTTGTATTCATGTATACATTATAAAATGACTGTAATTACTGTAAAAATATTAACATATTTATCCTGCCTTACACTTTGAATACATGTGAGTGTACACATTTTAATGATTATTTTCAACAGTGTTTTTAAAGCCACAATGTGTAAGATTTTTGGATTAAAATATCCAAAAACTGCTAGAACAGTGTTATATATTTTGTTGACTTGTGTACTTACATTATCCCAAATGTTTCCAAGAATGATTAAATCCAGAAAAATAAGCAATTTTAACCAGGACACGGACTGTGTACGTGAGTCACCTATCAATGACATCATACCCGCGTTACCCTCGATTTCCGGTTTTATTTTTTAGAAACCATGGAAACACCAAAGACACTTTAATATATTATGTGTTTTATTAGACAGGTGAGCAACTGTTTGGATACATTCATCGACAGAAAACTGATCATTGTTATATAGCTCAACACAGTAAGTCTTAGTGTTTAAATCTCGTTTTCTTGATTTACCGCGAGTACCATGTTTTACCACGACTAATATCGATCTAGCTTACTGCAGTGTGCAACGAGTGTCTCATAGCGGCCGCCGAAAGAACATACAGTATTATAACAACTTTCAACACACAAAAGTATATATATGCATGACCATAATAAAAGTTCCACTGCCCTTGAGACATGTCTCTCATTAGCAATCGCTCCAGCGGCCTCATTCCACTCCAATTCCTTTCAGCCACACCCTGCTTCATACAACAATAATGTTAATAAATCTTTAATACATTAGCTCATCCATGAACATGATTTCTGCCCAAGTCTCATTGGATTCTTTTCCACCGGCTGTAGACGTGAAGACAAAAAATCCATGATTCCGCGAAATCAATGTGTCATCAAGCTACACCTTTGTTTTGGATAAGCGACCTCTAGCAGAAAAGCAAAAAGTTACATATTGTGCCTTGTATCACTGGGTATTTGGAGAGTCATACCACATGACATTTTACAACCTGAACTTAACACATAATAACACATGACCATAACACACAGTCGTGAGGGTTTGCAGTGGACCCTGTTTTTAATTATTTCCCTATGGTTCTGCATGTTAGTTACACCACACCAAAGAGCTTTAGTGTCTTTGATCTTCTGGGGAACCAAGTTACAAATGGCTTTTGTATGACTCTATAAAGGATATAGTGATGGGAGAAAGTATTCACCTTTACAGTTTTTTACAGACGCAAGGACACATTTCTCAATACTTAGGTCACTTTTGCAAAACTCTTCACACAGTGAGCACAACAGAAGTCTATGTGGGCTAAACCAGGATCAATTATCATTGCTTTGGCACAAAATGCATTCAATGACTACATCTCTCAAATTTCATGAATTCTTTTCTCACTCAGACACAACAACTGCCAAAACTCTTTGTATGTACAGGCCAATTTGCACATGCTTACATACTGTTTTCAAAACTGTTAAACTTATGTTCAAAACAATAACATAATACAAAACTGAATAAGACAGCAATTTGCTACTTTCCTACAGTAATATAGTAATGTAATGAAATATATGCTGAATCTAAAAAAAATCAAATACTATCAAAGCAATTAGATGAAACTGAACACCTACACAAGCATTCGTTTGTCAATTTCATTATCATCCATTCAAAGAGGAAAACTTCGGAATAATTTTGTAATGTTATGTAAACAAGGTTCATGTAACAAACTGCAGTGAATTATAAACAATAGACAGTGTTATTCTTGTTTTGTTAAGACATTTTACAAGAGAAAACATTGTATAATAATACCTGATGTTCGTGTTTTAGATTAGTATTTTATGACTGACAAAGTGTGTTTGCTGGGTGAAAAGTGTTCTGGAAGAACGAGTTGATTTGAGACATGAATTAAGTGTTTTGGTAGATTTAGTGCATTTTGAATGTGAAATGAACTGCTTTGCCAAGATGAAAGTTGGTTAGGAGAACTGTGTGAAGAGTTTTGAAAAAAGTGGCCTAAGTATTGAGAAATGTGTCCTAACGATTGTAAAAAAAACTGTAAGTGTGTCTGCAGTCTGCTTGATAGGAAACTTAATTGAATATGACTTACATGATTTTTATGCACTGCAGTCTTGGAATGGTTAACTCACACTTTTCCCATTCACACAAACACAGACACACGCACATGCTACAATATGAGTTAGGAATTCCTAGCAAATTTTCCGTACTTCCAGGAGGACAATTAAGATCAAGTTTTGGTTGGCCCACATCATTTACCGCATTAACAGAAACATGCTAAGGCCTGTTCTTTCTCACTGGTTAAGAGCGATAGAAGAGTGCAAAGGAGGATTAGATCAGACCTGAGAACCACTCTGGGAACTGTGACTGACCTCTAAGACTGGTTCACTCTCACAGAGAAAGGCCTTAAATATGAGCTGCCCTCTGACTTCAAACTTCATCATCGCAAATAAATCAAAAGAAATACAGAAGGTCAACAAAGGCTCACTATCTGAGAACATGGGAATATTTCAATTATGAATTCAAAGCAGACACACGTACATGATTAGGCATTTTATATCATCATCATCCAAAAAAAAAAAAAAAACATATTTTAGAAACTGCCATTTTTGGCATCTAAACCATTATTAACCAAATATTTATGAAAACTCTTCTGAGCACATAATTTAATACAAGAATTTTTAATCAGACACATACATCAGATGTATGCTTATTTTTCCATCTATAAATCTCCACAAGTAACATGGCAGCAGTAAAGGTGAAAAAAAGTGTGTTAACGCTGGATTGTTTATTTTGGAAGATATCAGGGGTTGGATTAGACCTAGTGGAAACGACAAGCCAGAGCTGGTCAGAGAGGTTCTTTCATTTGGAAACATGCAAACAAGGCTCTCTCTCTGTCTCTCTTTTCACACTCACACCCAATACATACACACATATATACACTAAAGCATTTATTCAATTGCATGCTTCATATCTGAAGTCAGTGGTCAGTACACACACACACACACACACAGGTTTGTTTTGCTATCAAAGTGAGGACATTCCATAAGCGTAATGGTTTTTATACTGTACAAACTGTACATTCTATCCCCCTATACTACCCCTAATCCTACCCATAACAGAAAACATTCTGCATTTTTACATTTTTAATAAAACCTTGTTTAGTATTTTTTTAAAGCTATTTTAAATATGAGGACTCACACACACACAAATATGTATATATTTGTATATATATACAGTACAGTCCAAAAGTTTGGAACCACTAAGATTTTTAATGTTTTTAAAAGAAGTTTGGTCTGCTCACCAAGGCTATATTTATTTAATTAAAAATACAGTAAAAAACAGTAATATTGTGAAATATTATTACAATTTAAAATAACTGTGTACTATTTAAATATATTTGACAAAGTAATTTATTCCTGTGATGCAAAGCTGAATTTTCAGCATCGTTACTCCAGTCTTCAGTGTCACATGATCCTTCAGAAATCATTCTAATATGCTGATTTGCTGCTCAGTAAACATTTATGATTATTTTCAATGTTGAAAACAGTTGTGTACTTTTTTTTTTCAGGATCCCTTGATGAATAGAAAGTTCAAAAGAACAGCATTTATATGAAATACAAAGCTTCTGTAGCATTATACACTAGTGTTCAAAAGTTTGGGGTCAGTAAGAATTTTTATTTTTATTTTTTTGAAAATAAATTAAAGAAATGAATACTTTTATTCAGCAAGGATGCATTAAATCAATCAAAAGTGGCAGTAAAGACATTTATAATGTTACAAAAGATTAGATTTCAGATAAACACTGTTCTTTTGAACTTTCTATTTATCAAATAATCCTGAAAAAAAATATTGTACACAAATATTTTGTACAATTGTACACATTAAATGTTTCTTGAGCAGCAGATCATCATATTAGAATGATTTCTGAAGGATCATGTGACACTGAAGACTGGAGTAATGATGCTGAAAATTCAGCTTTGCATCACAGGAATAAATTACTTTGTGAAATATATTCAAATAGAAAACAGTTATTTTAAATTGTAATAATATTTCACAATATTACTGTTTTTTACTGTATTTTTAATTAAATAAATGTAGCCTTGGTGAGCAGACGAAACTTCTTTTAAAAACATTAAAAATCTTAGTGGTTCCAAACTTTTGGACTGTACTATATACACGTTTTTTTCTAAAACTCAAAACAAAGATGAAATGACTAACTGTATGCAATGATATAATGTTTTTAAACACATTAGCACATTAAGTGTTATTTCGCTGTGGGCTTATTTCACTGTGTGGCATATCTAGCACATTAAGTGTTAAGTGTAATTTCACAAGGGACATTTGAGGAGAAGTCCAGTCGGGAACAGGTCTTTAAAATTAAGGATTGTCTGGTCACCCTATCTAATAAGTTTAGACCTCTTAGATGATTTTTGAACAAACCCTATTCCTTTCAAACCCTAAGACCCCTAGACTCCTGTCCTCATTTTGTTAATCAACTAGCATAGTGTTTTTTTACAACATAGACTCATTGGAAAGTTTCCAGATTAAATAAACACTACAGGCAGTATAACACTAACAACTTGTATTCCTTTTCACACAAATTATGATTAAATAAATGGCAGATTATTGATTAATAAAGACTTATTTTCATGCCATTCCTTTCACAATATGACCCCCCAAAGAAAAAACAAACAAACAAACAAACAACAACAAAAAAACACGTTTGCCTTTTCTGATGCAACAAACTTGATTTCAATAGACAGAGACATACCGAGAAAGACAGAGAGCAACATTTATGCATCGTTTTTATATGATTCATCTGAACCAGCTGCAGAAAGTTCCTCTGACTGTATCTCTTAGCTGAAATACTACACCTGCAATAGGCTTTTGTTGTGATAAATATATTCCACAGTGGGGGCTGCCCGGACACACTGGGGAAAACACAGAAAATACAGAATGCCTCATTTACTAAAACGGTGATCTTTACAAGCATTGGTGCAACTCATTGTGTATGTGTTTGCCTATTAAAAGGAAGTTCATAGTGAGAAGGAGAAGTACAGACTGAGTGTGCATAGGTAAAGTATGGGTAGACTTCTGCAGCAGAAAGCGGTTTCACAATGTGACCGGCAACTTCCTGTCTCTGATGGTGTTTGAGATGAGTGTCTAAGAGTGCAAATGTCTGTTTGTAAGACACGTCTTCTAAAACCTTGAATGTGTGTATAACTGTCTCCATGTTCAGTGTGATGTGAAACTGAGTTCAATGGCCAAAATACCTTGCATTTCATCTCATTAACACTTTCACTGACTTTTAGTTTGACTCTCTGAGACTTTCTTCCCTGTATATTAAAGGAAAAAGAAGAGAACTCTCTCACATGTTCTTTTGGCAACAAAGTCAAAATTATATTAAAGGTGCCCTAGAATTAAAAATTGAATTTACCTCGGCATAGTTAAATAACAAGAGTTCAGTACATGGAAATGACATACAGTGAGTCTCAAACACCATTGTTTCCTCCTTCTTATATAAATCTCATTTGTTTAAAAGACCTCCGAAGAACAGGCAAATCTCAACATAACACCGACTGTTACGTAACAGTCAGGATCATTAATATGTACGCCCCCAATATTTGCATATGCCAGCCCATGTTCAAGCCATTAGACAAGGGCAGCCAGTATTAACGTCTGGATCTGTGCACAGCTGAATCATCAGACTAGGTAAGCAAGCAAGAACAAATGGGATGAAAAATGGCAGATGGAGCAATAATAACTGACATGATCCATGATATCATGATATTTTTAGTGATATTTGTAAATTGTCTTTCTAAATGTTTCGTTAGCATTTTGCTAATGTACTGTTAAATGTGGTTAAAGTTACCATCGTTTCTTACTGTATTCACGGAGACAAGACTGTCGTTATTTTCATTTTTTAAACACTTGCAGTCTGTATAATGCATAAACACAACTTCATTCTTTATAAATCTCTCCAACAGTGTAGCATTAGCCGTTAGCCACGGAGCACAGCCTCAAACTCATTCAGAATCAAATGTAAACATCCAAATAAATACCATACTTGTGCGATTAGACATGCTGCATGACGACACTTTGTAAAGATCCATTTTGAGGGTTATATTAGCTGTGTGAACTTTGTTTATGCTGTTAAAGGCAAGCGCGAGAAAAAAAAATCTATGGGGTATTTTGAGCTGAAACTTCACAGACACATTCAGGGGACACCTTAGACTTGTATTACATCTTTTAAAAAGATGTTCTATGGCACCTTTAAAATATTTACTTTCATGTACATTTTCCAAACTGCTTGTCCTATATAGGGTCACGGGATACTGGAGCCAAGCCTATCCCACAGGAAAACACCCTGGATGGATGGTCAGTCCATCCCAACTATTGGAAAATGCTAACCAATAGTCATATAGCTTTTTAGGCATTGTTTTAGCAAATTCATATTCGGTCTGGCTGTATTCTGGTGTAGAACTCTCACTTTGTAACAATCCAATTAATTCCTGCCCTACATTTATTCTTACTGAATACCGTTTCACTTTGAAATCCATCACATTTTTGATATAAGTGGATTGTGAATTGTAGTTCACATTGACTTTAAAGGGATAATTTCAGAAGAAGTCTTTTGTCTATACAATGAGTATTAGCTTTTACTGCATTAGCAAAAACATATCTTTTTATGTGTCATTTTTATGTGAACTGTCTTAAAATATGCATTACCTGTCTAGAAAACAGCTGTATAGAGAAAATGGTGACACAGTGATCTGCATATGAGTAATGTGGTATATGTGTGCAAGTCTGTGTGTGTGGGGGGGAAAGAGTACGGTAAGATGTTACAGCAAAACAAGAGCAGCATTTAGCCACTAAAAGGTGAATAACAACTCCACCTACAGACTTAAGATATGACGTATGATATGGTGTTTCATTTGACTTTAGTTACACAGTAAAGTCATTTTTTTTAAGGTGACCGCTATTTCAGAATGTGTCACGTTTCTATTTCCATTGAGATGCCTCAAACTTGACACACCTGAACCACAATGGCGCTTAATGACTGATGTATGAGGTTTATTTCTTTTTTTTTCTTTTTCATTCAAAATATTCACAAACTTGATCTGATATCTGATATTCTGATTCTCAAATATATGTACTTTTATATGTATTTTGTCTCACATTTATAATAATAATGTTATTTGATCAGTTAGTTTTCACTGCAATGCATAGAATCAGAGTCTGTTGGATTTACAGCAGGTAATTCATCCATCCTTCATAAAGACATGAAAGTTAGTGGCTGGTGAAGTTGAAATGGGAGAATTACCTATGCAATGTGTTTCTGATATGAATAAAAAACATCGTCAAATTATTTTGAATGTTTGTTTTATTCCATTGATTTTCTGCTTCCATAGACATCAGTATTTGACAAACAATAAGTATTTTACTACGCTTATGTGTAAATGTCTGAAACCTAAAATAAACATTATGTGGTTGAAAACACAACAGTTAGGATATATGATAAGTGCTATGTGAGTATTTCCCTGGCTATTTCCCAGTCAAAGTGCAAAAGTAGATTTGAATTTAGTAGTTGATCATGTGATGCACTAAACATTCTAATCACATCGTTGTGATCGTGCTTTCCAGGGGTTGGTTAGTTGTACGTAAATTACAACATAGCCCAGTTGCGACGTAAAGGGTCAACTTACGCACTACTAAACTACTACTATATTAAACTTAAAGGTGCTAAAGAGTTTTGTTTTATACATTTTTGCAATATTACTTAAAAGACTATTTATTAGGTGCACTGAAAGGAATAATATTAATATACATCATCTGTGCACGAGGTAGGGCCATAAAAACATCAGCCAATCGTTTACGCGATCATCGTGTAAACGATTGGCCCTCTGGCCTGTCAATCACTGCCATTACGTTCCTTGTGAGAGACGTGCACGGATTGGCCCTCTGGCTTGTTAATCACTGCTATGACGTTCCTTGTGAGAGACGTACGCGCTCCAGTAACTTTCCACAGGCGCCGCATGCATTGCTTTTGTCAGGAGTAACAACTGCAGATTATGATTTACCTGCGGTGAGTCCGACATAATGGATCCACTAACACGACACAGCGAATGCCGGTGGTAAACACTCGTGTTCCAATACTCGTGCACGCGTTTTGGGAGGCGTTCCCTCAAAATGAGCTGTGAAGGAGGGGGGTTGTTCTTACGCATGCGCTCATTTCAAGAACTCACTAACAGTCTTTGGTTTCTCAGTTGACAAAAAGATCCTCTGTAGCACCTTTAAATAGCATTTCGAATTTACTATTGACTCATTGAAGATAAACATTATATCACACCGGTGTGATTGTACGCATCAAAGGGTTAACTTATCACATGCCTAAAAAGGCCTGAAATGTCAGTGCAAGAGTGAAAACCAAAATGGTTAACAGTGATTTTTTTTTTTTTTTTTTTTAAACATTTGTCAAGTCTTATATTCTTGAAACAACGGGAAAATTGTGTCACTCCATAGACCAGCCAAATGCAGAATAATACTGCACATTCTTTGAGTTCTTTTAATTAGAATGATATTATGAGCACCATTTCTAAAAGCCCTTCAGAAAAAGGCTCTGCTCTCTGCCTGACTGACACAAATAAGGGCAGCATGGCCTCTGTCACTTTCCTTTTAAATGCCTGCTGACTCTTTCTCATCTAGCAGCTGTCAATCACTTTCAAGTGCCACACTTTTACGAGGCTTCGGGGCCAAGCATTTGCTGAAAAGCATTAGGCAGAAGGAAGTAGAAGGTGACAATTCTGGGAAGATTTGGGTTTTAAGGATGTAATGTAATATTTTTTAACACAGCGTTGCATTGGTGTGACAGTTTGTGTAAAGGTTGGCAAGGGTAACTTCTAATTTTTCCCATTTAAGGTTAAATGAAAACAACAGTGTTATATTACAGTGATGCTCATTTCTGAAATGCACCGTTAAAGGGTTACTTCTCCCAAAAATGAAATTTCTGTCATTAATTACTCACCCTCATGTCGTTCCACACCCATAAAACCTTTGTTCATCGTCGGAACAAAAATTAAGATATTTTTGATGAAATCTGAAGGTTTTTTTTTTAAATCCCGATAGAAAGCAACATAATTTCCACATTCGAGGTCCAGAAAAGTAGTAAAGATATCGTTAAAATAGTCAATGTTATTTTTGTTTTGTTTTTGTGCACAAAAAGTATTCTTGTCGCTTTATAACATAAGGTTGAACCACTGTAGTCACGTTGACTATTTTAACAATGTCTTTACTACCTTTCTGGACCTTAAATATGGTAATTACGTTGCTTTCTATGGGGGATAAAAAAAAAAACTCTCAGATTTCATCAAAAATATCTTGATTTGTTTTCCGCAGATGAACGAAGGTCTTGTGGGTTTTGGAACGACATGAGGATGAGTACTTAATAACAAAATTTCATTTCTGGGTGAACTAACCCTTTAAGGCAAGTGCAAATAGGATGCATGTATGACAGTACAGAGGAGTCCCACTCTGCTTAGATTGTTGAATGGTTTTGATTTAATTCTTTGAGTTTCCATTCCTCTCTCTCTCTCTCTCTCTCTCTCAGTGATATATTAGCAGTGATAAAGTTAATCCAGTGGGGCTCAATTGCACCTATAACGATCAATAGCATAGACAGAGCATTTAGTCAGTTGTGACCAAAGCTCCTAATATGCTGGTAGTATGGAAGAAGGGTTTCCTGATTAACCCAGAAAATCGCACCCCCAAGTTTCATCCCAAGGATGTCTCGTGAGGGCTGCAACACAAGGTTTTTAAAAGAGGGAGACAGTTTATACATCAGTGTGGCTTCTCTAAAGTAACTTCTGCTTCTGCTCAATATACTTACTAAATAATACTGTAATTTGCTTACAGTTAATTAACATTCATATTGACCCTAGGGACCCTCATAAATGAAGAACCATTTTTAAATGACAAAATATATTTCATGTTCTTTGCATATTGACCTGATATTGTAATTTACACAACATTGCAGGCATTCTATAGTGAAAAATGCAGGACCAGGAAATTACTTCACTTACCATTTCTAAATAGGTAGAGCAAAGTTTTTAAGAAGTAAAATCAGTGAAAAAAATATACAAAAGTGATGCCAACAAGACAACATTTTTTGTGAACTGTTCATTAAAGGTGCCATCGAATTGAAAATTGAATTTACCTTGGCATAGCTGAATAACAAGAGTTCAGTACATGGAAATGACATACAGTGAGTCTCAAACTCCATTGTTTCCTCCTTCTTATGTAAATCTCATTTGTTTAAAAGACCTCAGAAAAACAGGCGATCTCAACATAGCACCGACTGTTACGTAACAGTCGGGATCATTAACATGTACGCCCCCAATATTTGCATATGCCAGCCCATGATCGAGGCATTACACAAGAGCAGCCAGTATTAACGTCTGGATCTGTGCACAGCTGAATCATCAGACTAGGTAAGCAAGCAAGGACAATAGCGAAAAATGGCAGATGGAGCAATAATAACTGACATTTTAGTGATATTTGTAAATTGTCTTTCTAAATGTTTCGTTAGCATGTTGCTAATGTACTGTTAAATGTGGTTAAAGTTACCATCGTTTCTTACTGTATTCACGGAGACAAGAGAGCCATCGCTATTTTCATTTTTAAACACTTTCAGTCTGTATAATTCATAAACACAACTTCATTCTTTATAAATCTCTCCAACAGTGTAGCATTAGCCATTAGCCACGGAGCATAGCCTCAAACTCATTCAGAATCAAATGTAAACATCCAAATAAATACAATACTTACGTGATTAGACATGCTGCATGACGAACACTTTGTAAAGATCCATTTTGAGAGTTATATTAGCTGTGTAAACTTTGTTTATGCAGTGATAGAGTCGAGAGCTCGGGAGGGGGCGGAGAGCGCGCGATTTAAAGGGGCCGCAGCCTGAATCGGCGCATTTCTAATTATGCCTCAAAATAGGCAGTTAAAGAAATTAATAAAAAAAATTCTATGGGGTATTTTGAGCTGCAACTTCACAGACACATTCAGTGGACACCTTCGACTTATATTACATCTTGTAAAAAAATGTTCGATGGCACCTTTAAATAGATCTGACAGAAAATAATATCATAAGATACTAAAATGTAAAATAAAAAAAATGTAAATAGGAAGCCTGTTTAAAAATAATTAATAATACCCAAAATATTCCCTGATTTAGACCAATATATTAATCCTTATCGCAAACATCAGTAATATCACTCTATAATATTTTTGGCAAAAGCCTTAAATCTCTCGTTTCATACACTCTCATAACACACCTCCTCCTTATTATCCTTAATTATCTGAAGAACATGGTGTTTGGGCTTGCAAAGAACACTTGGTGAGGAATGAATTGTATTAGGACTTGTCCTAATACTAGAATAACACACAACAACAAGACAGAGAAAACAGTAATGTAACCTGCCTCAACATAATAAAAGGCTCTTTTGGGAATAAATAATGCAACACTAAGTGAAATTAATGCAATTAATAATCCTAAAATCAAATTGACTTCATCATGGGAGAATATATAAGCAACTGCAAGAATAAACAAATCACTGAAGGAATGAAAATAAGAGCTCCTGTTAGATAATATGTGCGGGTGTTGAAGCCTGTCCTTGTCTTTCAGCAGGCTGTGCATGGACACAAGATTTGCACAAAACCTCATGCCATCAAATGACATTGAAAATGACATGGACCAGGCTTTCACATTTAAACGAGAAATTAGATTTCTTTAGAAGAAGAGATGGTAGATCACGCAATTTGACTGACCATGACATAAACCTGGGCCACTTCTCATCTATTTGTGCCTTGAAGAAAATTAAGATGAAAAAGCATAACTGAAAAAAACACTCTTCTTGACTGAATCCAAATAAAGATAAACTCAGTGTTGCAAGCTTAATTACCCTTAGATCATTCCAAACCTGTTTTGATATTCCAAGTCTTCTGGAGTAATATAAAAGCTTTGTGTGAGGAATAGTCTAAATGTATGTTGTTAAGCACTGAATATCTTCTCCTTCAGTGGAAGCCATTACATTAAACTTGTGAACCAAATCTGTCCATTTCATGAATGAAGACTTGGAATATAGCAGATAAACAGGACCACTTTCATGATGCTGGAAGCTCAATTCATTCTAACTTTGTGGAAAAGAGTAACCAGGACATGCTACAAAACTTCTCCCTTTGTATTACAGTTAAGAAAGTCATCGGTTTGGAACAACATAAAAATGTTCATTTCAAAGACTCAGTTTGTGTGAGTGTGAGTGTGTTCATCAGTGTCTAACACATGAGAAGCTCTTGAAGTCTTTCAAGGCTTCCCCATCAGAGCACATACTACATCAGTCTTATTCTGAATGAACATTTCGCATGCCAGGTTTTTCAATTCCTGCCTTGACTTGAGAATTCAAGACCCAATCCCAAAAGAACAATGCAACCTTTTTGATGCAGTGATGTTTTCTGAGTCAGCTGAACATGCTCTGCTGTTATCATTACTCTCAGAATAAAAGGCAGCATAATAAACACAACATGAAGTATTATTCTCCTTAAGAGAAATGTGTAATTTACTATTTCATTCCACATCTTGTTCTCTGTATTTTGGCTTATATCAAACATACAGGCTTCTGCATTTCCCACATCCCAGGGACGTTTCCTTTCGTACGTGGCAATAGTACGAAAAAATCTTAAAAGCAACAGGTACGTTTTCTAGCTGGAAAACTTTGGGAAATTGAGCAACGCTTTGCATATCACACAATCACACTTTTAATAAACGCTGCACTTACACAAAAGCGTGGTAGATAAAAGCCCAGGATCTGGGTCTCTCCAGCACGTTGTACAGGTAGTTCTGAAACCTCCGGTAGCGCGCGTTTCTCCGGCCGCTTTGCGCGCCGTACACCAGAGGCTTCCCGAGCAGACTCAGCCGAGCGCCCTGCTTCCCCCGATCTCTTTCCGTGACCGATGCACCTGTGCCGGCATGAGATGCGGACAACAGGCCGTCCCCTGGCCGTGAACAATTGTTCTTCATTCTATTACCACATTCCACATGATCCAATCCGTAACTTTCGGCGTGGTGCCCA
This sequence comes from Megalobrama amblycephala, assembly GCF_018812025.1. NCBI lineage: Eukaryota > Metazoa > Chordata > Actinopteri > Cypriniformes > Xenocyprididae > Megalobrama > Megalobrama amblycephala. The sequence continues at coordinate 33,128,263 of NC_063050.1, forward strand.
GGAGAGGTGTTCATCCAGAGGCCGGAGCCGGCCTCATCTCCGCTGTGGTTGCGGGGCATGGCATCACCAACGCGGTCCCAAATACGCGTGGCATGCGTATTGTTATATATCTGGTAGATGCAAGGGGAGAGCCGAGAAACTACCAACGCGAAATGTCAAAAACACTCAAAATATACAATTTACCTCCGGTCGTGACGCGCGATCGCGACTTTCTTCGCTGCTGGTATGAACACACTTCAGTAAATGGGAAGTGTGTAAAGTCACTGCTGGCGCTGACCCACAAGAAGAGCCAGTCAAAGTGACTAAATATTTCTGCAGTTGAGTCTTGCGTGTACAGCTCGTGTTACTCCAGCGCGCGCTCTTTTGATGTCGCTCCACTCACACGCTTTGCGTTACTGCGCACAGGAAATCAACCGTGCCATTCTGCGTGCTCATGCTAGGGCACATATAACGCGTTACCGTAATAATCATGTAAATACTCCCAAATCAGCAACCGCTTGCGACGCGAGCCTGCGATAATCTCACACTACAGGTACTTCATTAAATAATGACATGGACATAAGAAGTTCAGTGTTTCGGAGGCTGCAGATAAAGCTGACGGTTGAAGATTCATCCATGGGTTTACATAGTCAAATGTTTATTTGCATAACAACTCGTTCTTGAAATCGACATGGACATGAACAAATAAGTTATAGGCTACAGATACCGTGCCTCCAATGACAGACCTTTCAGGAATCATCGTGATAAAAAGTAAAGAAAAACGGATGCGAATTATTAAGATGAGCTGTGTAGCCTATCAGTGCTTTAACCCTTTGAATGTCAAAGCAAACTAATGGACGGGAGTCTTGTAAAGTTTGTTTCTGCATATTATGTTACATAAGGAACGTTTCAGCGTTTTTAAATGTTCATTTAATTTCAGAATACACCAGAAATCGCGTTCGCCTGAAGAGGTAACCATAGCAACACTATATATATATTATATATACACACACACACACACACACACACACACACACACACACACACATATGTCGGCTCTTTCAAAAGACATTTGCGCGAGACTAAAGTCAACAAATTGAGCCCCATAAATGCTATCGTTGTATAATTGATTGCATAATTTGCACTCCAAATAAAACTGAATATTAATTATAAAGTTTCCTTTTTAAATGAAGGCTCTGCTAAATATTTAGGCTATCACATTTCCCTTTTATCCAGAGCCTCCGTAGTATAGGCTAACTGTCAGACAGCCCATGTGACTGAACCCAAAATAAAAATCCACACGAACACTGTGTTTTCTGTGTGGGCATGCTCGCCCTCCCCTACAGTTACTCTGATCTCCTGCTGTATCATAACGATCCATCTGTGAGGGGAAAAAATAAATAAATAAATAAATAAATAAATAAAAAATTGGCTACATGCTTATTCATCTTTTTATCTTTGGGAATTCCGCCATCGTTAGTAATATGCAAAAGAGCAATTTGAGTCTATTTGATTCTCAAATAAGATGCTCTTGAGTTTAACTGTCATGTCAAAGTCGCCGTTCAACTAGTGCTTAAGAGGGAGAAATAAAGTTTAATCAGCTGCATACCAACATATTTAAGTGTAAATCAGTAACAGTAACAAGTGTTAGTGGCTGCAATACGGCGTTTGTATTAGGGATTCTTCCATCAATTTAATTGGCTTTCAGTTAGAGATTCAGTTAAAGATTCACCGTTAGAGATTCAGTTAAAGATTCCGTTATGAATCCTATGCAGCTGTCACTGATGGGGGAAACGGTGGCTTTGTGTTCTTCTTCTGACCACGTGCTTCCTCTAATTTTCTGTTCAAAGCGCCTTCTTGCGGTTCAGAATTAGTAAGCATATTGTGTGCTACAGTAAGCAACATCTTGTGCTGGATTTGTTCCATCTAGGCTGAATTACACAATTAAGAGCGTTACCAGGATGATGAAACCAAATGAAGAGTTTGGTTCCAAAACGCAATAACTCATTGATTCATTTGAGTAAAAAGGTGTTTTCTTTACCAAGAAAGTGGCAAGATGAAAACCACTATTTTCTATTTCAAACTTTCACATAGCATCTTTTGGTTATAAAAACATTAAAAATTCAAATCTACATTTTGATTTTTAAAACGTTTAGTTTATTTCCCAAAATGCAATAAATCCATGACACGTTTTTTTTTTTTTTTTTTTTTTCAAAATGCAATTAATCCATCAATATAAAAGGTATTTTTCAAATTGAAAATACATAAAGTAAGTTGATTCACATATATGACAGAGTCTAAACTTTGCCAATATTTATCTTATATACAGACATTTTAGGCTACTAAAAATACATTCAGCCGTTGCTCCCAAAATGAATTCAACGGGTCATCTTGTTAAAGCAGAACTAAGTAACTTTTTTTTACGTTCATAAATAGTTTTTAAATAGTCCTTACAATGGTTAATTGACTTGTAGTGGTGTGTTTGAGGCGTGCACTAACCCCCTCTGGCACGTCTACGCCAGAAAACAGCACTTGCAAGTTGAGCTGCGCCGACCCGACACAATCTCGCCTCATGTTCACGTTCACACGAGAGTGACAAAATGCTTTACGGTAATTCAAAAACAATGTATATATTATGACTTTATAAGACAATTTCGAAAATTACCCACCTCCATCGAGATTTCTTGTACTGTATTTGCAAAACTACTGCGCTGGTGAGTTTTGTAGTCGTTGTAGTATTGGAGTATTTTACGACAGTGTGATTCACTGAAGAAACCTGTGGGGGGAGCTTCACAAATCTTACTGAGTTCCGCTTTAATGTTATAAATTATTTGTCATTACCGATTGAAGAGTATCTGGCGCCACTGCACGGTTAAATAAACGCATTTGCCAAGTACATTGGTATTAAAAACTGCTTTTTAAAAAGCCTTCAATGTTTACAGTGGGTGGAATGGTGCGCTGTGATTGGTTGAGCGGATATATCGCGTTCTGCAGAAAAAGGAGACTGGCGTTTGTCGCGTTTTGGAAAGAAAGGGAGAAAACATGACAAAATAACACAACGGATATCGCATTTTGCGCAAAAATAATAAACGACTTTTCAATTCCGACCAGATACAACACTGATTTTGGCGAAAACTCATTTTTTTAAAAATGGCATTTATCACATTTTGGAACCAAACTCTTCAAATTCAGTTGCACTGTTCTGTTCTGTTCTGTGTCCCCTGAATGTGTCTGTGAAATTTCCGCTCAAAATACACCATAGATTTTTTTTTATTCATTTATTTAACTGCCTATTTTGGGGCATCATTAAATATGCACAGATTCAGGTTGTGGCCCCTTTAATTCTCGTGCTCCCCGCCCCCGGAGCTCACGCTTGCCTTAAACAGCATAAACAAAGTTTACACAGCTAATATAACCCTCAAAATGGATCTTTACAAAGTGTTTGTCATGCAGTATGTCTAATCGCTTAAGTATGGTATTTATTTGGATGTTTACATTTGATTCTGAATGAGTTTGAGGCTGTGCTCCGTGGCTAAAGCTAACATTACACACTGTTGGAGAGATTTATAAAGAATGAAGTTGTGTTTATGAATTATAGCATTCAGACTGCAAGTGTTTAAAAAATGAAAATAACGACAGTCTTGTCTCCGTGAATACAGTAAAAAACGATGGTAACTTTAACCACATATAACAATACATTAGCAACATGCTAACGAAACATTTAGAAAGACAATTTACAAATATCAATAAAAATATCATGTAATCATCATGTCAGTTATTAATGCTCCATCTGCCATATTTTGCTATTGTCCTTGCTTGCTTACCTGCATAAAGTCTGATGATTCAGCTGTGCACAGATCCAGACGTCCTGCCCTTGTGTAATGCCTTGAACATGAGCTGGCATATGCAAATATTGGGGGCGTACATATTAATGATCCCGAGTGTTACGTAACAGTCAGTGTTATGTTGAGATTCGCCTGTTCTTCGGAGGTCTTTTAAACAAATGAGATTTATATAAGAAGGAGGAAGCAATGGAGTTTGAGACTCACTGTATGTCATTTCCATGTACTGAACTCTTGTTATTCAACTATGCCAAGGTAAATTCAATTTTTAATTCTAGGGCACCTTTAAATTAAAGTAATACTGTTATGTTTTATAACAGGGCTTCAACAGGGTGCAGGTTTGTTTTGGACAATTTTAAACGTCCCCAGTCACAACTCAGCAATTTCCACACGTCTTAACTATACCACGTGGTGAAGGTACACTCAGATATGAATACATAAACAATAAAATAATAATAATAATACACTTGCAACTTACTTAGTGCTAAATGAGTCTAAAATGCAAAATAATAGTTAAATATAATTAAAAGTTTAAAAAGTTGTAATTTCTGTAGTAGCCTATAGCTTGTGAATTTTTTGTTAAATGCTATTTTAGCTTATCTCATATTTATGTTGTTTTATTTTTGTAATGTGATTTTTCAAAGTTGAATAGTTTTTTGTAGCTAGGCCTAATGATGGTGAATTGTATTAAAACCAGAACAAAAATCCTAATAATAAAATTAAATCATAATCATTATTAATGTAATAGAGAACCCAAAACAATTAAAAACCAAAAATGTATTGTCCCCATTTTTTTATTAAAAGATAATAACAAACAAGATTTCTGGGATATTTTCATCACTCAAAAAATGTAGAAAATGTCCCAGGTTTCCATTTCAGAAATCTGGTCACCTTATTCATGACTCACATCAGCACAATCAGAATCTAGACACATTTCTGTAACTCTCAAAATTAAATTAACGCTCCTTTCTTCTCTTATGTGTCATTTTTTGATGAGTGATCATTTGGCTCATTTTGGGCTGCATTCCATTTGCTTCTCAACCTTACATCCAATGACTCAGGATCTAGCAAGAATGCGATGGAGTTCCAATCGGCTACATTAGAGGCATAATTACCCTCAGACTCACATTCTTTCTGGCTCATCAAGGGCTAAGAATAGAAATATACACCTCACCATCTTCGTGCTACAGGACTGGTGTTAATGAGACTCATTCTCTGTATTTTTGTATTTTATATTGTGAGGATCTTGAGAAAATTATCCAGTAAAGACCACACTGGAAATCACTCCTGCTTGCCATGACCTCTCTTGTTGCAACCACCACCATCACTTGCTATCAGTCATGAGTGGAGCACTGGGGTCATTGGCTGAACACAGAGACATGTATCAGGCTAATTGCTGTGACGCAAGCTCGCGAGGCGGCAGGAAAGGACATGCAATCATGATGCACTGCAACATAGAAGACTATGGACAAAAGGCTATAGGTTAGGTCAGCTATGAATTGCACATTGTTACTTTTTGCTTTAGGCAGAGTTTGATAGCCTAAATGGTAGCCTAAGTACATTAATGAGGTCTGGCTATGTGTACTAGGCCTACAGTATCTCTGTTTGAAGTAGCATGATGTGGACATTTTTGGTTCTTCATTTTAGAGTTAGTTAGGGCTAGTTCTCGCTGGTAATTAACTTTAAATCTACAGTCTAAAATTATGTCCAAGTCCAAATTATTTGTATTTGCTTAATTCTTTATTGACCGCATGGTTTAGTCTGAGCATTGCAAACAAAACAAGTCCTGACATGATGCTGAGATCGAGCATGATTATCCACAGCGCTGATTCTCTGAAGAATTGTAACAAACGTCTGCCCTCTGCTGGTGAGTGAGGAGAACTCACACGACGACAATGCAGTCAGCATTGGTATGGCAATAAGACTGAGCAAGACTAATTGTCACACTTACACTAGTTACTTTATAACTTTGTACAAAGTTATTACACGTGTTGTATCTCTGTTGTAACTAAGTTTAGAGTCAAAGTCCTATTACACTGATTTCTCCTGCAGTGGTTTTGTATGTTGGTTTCAAATACCCAATTCAAACCCCTTAATACAAAGACAAAAATTCCAATTTATTCAGGCATTTGGGGCAAGCCATTTCTATTTTCTATAAGTTGTAATGTGTCGTAAATGTTACAAATTTGAACAATTCATTTATTACAATATTGGCCAAAACAATGATCTAATTTGAATGTTACCTTTTATATGTTTTCTCTTTAAATTTGGCATTATGGAAGTTGCAATTGCCTTTTCGTCCCTATTGTGACGTATATCTGAGTGAGATGGCTTCTTACACAAGAAAAAATGTAGGGCGGGATTTGATTTCGTCCATCAATAATTGATTGGATTGTTGAATCATTGTGGTTTGCGACATTGCTGATTGTCCTGCCCTCGCGACAAATATATCATCGTCAGAGAAGAGAAGAGATGTTGTTGCTAGAGGCTGCTATTTTGAATAAAGATTAGAAGACACATCAATGACAATAAATAAATAAATTAAAAAGATGTGCACAGGTAATAAATACTGCAATATTCCATTAAAAAGAAAAAAGTCCGTTTTTGTTTCATGGTGACTTTTAAAGGTGCAATGTGTACATATTTGGGAGGATCTATTGACAGGAAAGGAATATAATATACATAACTATGTTTGCAGGGGTGTATAAAGACATGTCAACACGTTTAGTCTTATTGTTTAAATCAATTTTCTTGATTTTTTTTATAGTACCATGCTTTACCATGCCTCAGAGAAAAACACTATTTTGTCAAGTAGCTAACATAGCATAATCAGATGCAGCTTTATTTTTATTAACATTAATACAGAATTTAAAATTAATTGCGTGCCATTTATCAACACAAGCCATCCAGCATTTATTATGATATTCTAAGATCTAGTTTACTGCAGTGTGTCTCAAACAAGTGTCTCGCAGCAGCCGCCGAGCGAACGCACAAATTAACGTTATAACATAATTTTCAACACACTCAAATGTATCTTATATGATAAACGGAGCTGTGTTACCTCATACTCATGACCGGAAAAGCGAAAGCAGCGCTGACGACTGTGGCATAATAAAAGTTCTGCTGCTCGTGAGGCATATGTTGCGCAATCGCTCCAGTGGCCTCATTCAGCTCCCACAACACTCGCTCCTGCTCTGCTTCATACTACAGTAACATTAATAATCGCATTCATTAACATGATTTCTTCCCGGTTCCTATCCCAGTTGTTTCCACCGGCTGTGAGGTGGAGACCACATGTCCCAAAATTGCGCGCTAAATCATCAAGCTACGCCTTTGTTTTGAATAGGCCTCTAGCGACCTCTAGCGGACAGAAATCTTACATATTGCACCTTTAAGTATCTATTTTGCGGCAGCATGTTTCTGCAGTAGCCCTAAACGGACAAACTGCTCTACAGAGACCCTCTGCGGTCTCAGACGATGACGTATTTGTCCTGTGCTGGCAACCGTAGCTTCTCTATATTGCAATACACAATCTCACCGCTAGGTGCTGCTAAAATTTACACACTGCACCTTTAAATGTAGAAAATAATAAAAAGTATCACGTAAGGGGGGGGGGGGGTAATCCAAAAGTTGCGCTATTTACATCTTTAATTGAGATTTTTTTTTTTTTTTTTTTTAGATAATGATTTCAAGTAGCACATTTAATCTAAATGTGTATAAATGGTAATAATTCAGTTCAGTTTGTCACTTTATTCACAGCAACCAAAAAGTGCGGTAACACTTTACAAAGTTTCTTTAGTTAGCCTACATGAACTAACCATGAGCAATACATTCGTTACTGTATTTACTGATCTTCGTTAACGTTAGTTAATGTTCATTGTTTGTTCATGTTAGTTCATAGTGCATTAACTAATGTTAACAAGATTTTAATAATGTATTAGTAAATGTTGAAATTAACATAACAAAGATTAATAAATGCTGTAGAAATGCAGTTCATTATTAGTTCATGTTAACTAATGTAGTTAACTAATGTTAACTAATGAACCTTATTGTAAAGTGTTACCAAAAGTGCTTATAGGTTCTGAGCAGTCCACTTAGTCTCCCGGTGTTTGCAGCATTTATTATCTATAAATCGTTATATGAGCACTGCAAGGTTTTTTCATCAGACCCTTATGTTCTGAATTCTGCAAATGTGTTATATGTTACATAAGAATTAAATTATGAAGAATGACAAATTGCTTTTTTCGGTGTTGTATAGCCTACAGTACATTTAGCTAGCTGTAATTTGAGTAGTGTGTCATATAAGGCTTTGCTTTCTCTCTATATACAGTATGTTCCTATATTTAATCTTTCCACTCACATACATGTATAGCAGTCTCATGAGAAATTAATCATTAATAATTAATAATTAAATATATATATATATATATAATTTTTTTTTTTTTTTTAGTACTTAAGAACCATGTGGCCTAGATAAACATGATTGGTGGGAAATAGATGGAAACTTCCTGTGATTCTCAGATAGCTAATTCCATCATAGGAGGGTCATGGATGAGGTCATACAAGACCGATTGCATACAGATGTTATTGTTCCTCAATCAAATCTTAAAAGATGTCAGCCAACACTATAGGAATGCACTATTACATTATTGAATATATGTTCGGATATGTCTGAAGTTTAAGAGCAGGTCCAAAAGATTACAATTATTTATTTTCAAACTCTAAATGTAGTGTATCTCAAATCTGGGATAATATAATATGGGGCTGAGGTTCGTTTGTCTAACCATTGTTGATGGATAAAAAGTGAAATGAAAAAGAAAAGAACATATACATTGGGTTGAAAATTTCTTCCACACACTTTTTTTTTTATTTGGAAATAATAAAAATTAACTTTTTTCTTTTTCTTTTTTTAAATATAAAACATACACATCATATGAGCCACACCTGTATACAAACAGAAATGTTGCAGTGAATACTTTTTCTTTTTCATCATCTCAGTGAAACACATACTAGAAGTTGTAAACAGTCAGCATTGTTTTTCCCCTCTACCCAAGAATACTGATCAAAGTAAAATAAAAACCTGTCTCTCATGAATAAAAACAATCTTTTTTTTTTTTCTTTTTTTTTCTGATTTGTTATGTTCATAGCAGAGGTGAAGAATTCGGCTCGAAAGAACAGAGAAAATGACGATCTGGCTACAGCTTCAGAGCGGAGTGGTTCGGCCCTCTAAAAGTGACAGTGAGAGCTCTAGATTTGGACCCATATGATAAGAAAGGTGTCCGCTCAGCGGTCCCATATTGGGATGGTTGTTCTCAAAAGAAAGCCTTGGCCCCTTTGCAAATATGGCTTAACCACATGGTTATCTCATATTTACAACACATGCGCTAATTAGTCTCTGTGCATCTACATTTATATTTAACATGGATACTGTTATGTATGTATGATATATTTTTGACATTTTCTGTTTTGATATCGGTATACTCTTGAGTAACTTGATGGGATGTATACACATTTTATAGGTTAATTTCTGTGGTTTTGAGGTAAATTATGATTCAGTAAAATCTGTAAAACAGGAGGGAGGTTAGTTTTTGTTCAGTGTTACAGTACAGCACATTTCCCCAAAGGGATATAAAAGACTAAAAAGAAAACTTGAAGAAAAATAAAAAAATAAATAAATAAATGTTGCAACATTCAGCACCGAATGGAGGACATGGACTAGTTTTTTTTTTAGCTGATCTGAAAAGTCTGAGTGAAAGCAAATGGCTTCTTTTTCTTGGTTTATCTCTTATATTCAAGTACAAGCAAACTGTACAGTACATGCAACATACAAGCTGGCCTACAGTATGTTGAACTAACACATATCTATTTCTGTTACTTTTTAACATTTGTGTAGTCTGTTTTACAAAAATGTGCATGCAGCTGGGAACTGATCCGAGTCATGCTGCTCCACCGCACTGGAGGAAGGGGCCAGTGGCCTGATAGATGATTGGTGTTTATGTTTGTGATGGCAAAATCGGATTGGTCACTTCAACATTTACAGAGACACACAAAAGGAATTTGCATTTTTTTTTCTCTCATCTCATTTAAAAATCAAGCTTTTGTGCTTGCATTTTAATTTAAAATAAAGACATATGTGCAAGGGCTTGTTGAAGAGCTTGAGTCAATCGTGTGATCTCAGGGTGGTATAATTTGAAGGTGGCTTTTGATAAACCACATACATTAAAAAGGAAAATGTACGTCTACGCAATCACTTACCATCAAACAAAGTTAAAAAGTTAGTTTAGTGTCCAAAAAAACTCTATGTATCAAGATTTACTTAACAGATGAAAACGTAATTGTACAGATTTCCTTTACCAAAGACCCTAAATTAGAAAACGTACATGTACACAAATATGTTTATCTTGGTACATAGTGTTTTTTTTTTCCTCATTAACTAAATATATACTTTTTAATAGCATTTAATGATAAGTGCTACAAATCGGATTGAATTCACTGAATAAGATGATGTATTGCAACGTACTGAAGGATAATGTAATAGTTTAAGTTAACTTTAAATAAAAATGTATACTGTGCAAAGAAATTTGTATTTTTCCAGATACGTTGTCTTCGATCTCATTTTTAGCATTTCCTGTCATTTTCACAGCACACTCTTACACAAACCTTTTGATTTTCATAAAACGTGCCAGAGAGGTTAACATAAATAAATAAAATCAAACAAATAAAAAATAACTTCTAGAAGAGAGTGGCCTCTGCTAGCTGTCACAAGCATTGAAAACAGAGGAACTTTTTGGAGGATATGAACCATGGCTTTGGGTCCTCCAGGTTTAGGCACCAAGAAAGGCCCTGCCCTTCCAGACAACCTCCCCAGGGGACGCCCTACATCTTTCCAGTGCCTGACCTTTGACTTTCAGTACAAACAGGGTTTAGACAGGGCCTCGGCTGAGGCCCCACAATCCCTTGGTCAGAGGTCACCTTTGTTTTTGGGTTGATACATTCTGATGCTCTGTTAAAAACTATCTAACGTACATTTCTTTAATGAAGACTTGACTGAATATCACCCTGCTCTCTATGTCACCCCAAAGCGGTGCTTCCCACGTGCCAGTGTGCTAGACAGCCCTAAGTCTCACGCAACAAAAAGTGTGAGAAACAAACAACTTTGTTTAGGACAAACAAATTTGGCAGAACACAGGCTACCCACAAAGAGAAAAACATAAAAACAAAGTCACAGGAGTGATTGTCAGATTTTAACAAAGCTTTGTGTTATTTCATCGCATTTTCTGCCTGGCTCTTATTGTTGTCCCGTTGTCTCTCAGCTTGTATTGACTGTGCTTTATATTGTTAGTCCACTACGATCGAACCCCCGCAGGCGCCGGTGAACTGTCCAGGGATGTCTGAGAAGCACGTCGAGTTAGAGAGGCAAGAGTTGGGTCGACTAGGGAAGAAGGCGGGAAAAGTTTGTACCAGCCAATGACATTGCTGGACAGGTCCAGCTCCTCTAGTAGGATTTGTGCAACTCCCATGAAGGATTTGTGGTCCATTCGCCCATAATCTCCCCAGACAATTACCTAATAGGATGAAATCAACAGATTGTTTATTAATTCATCAGTGGATGGAACTCTCAGGTCACGTAATCAAAGTTAATAATATCTAATCTCACCAATGTGATATATTTAAACTAGACAATTTTTTTTTTCATGCAGCCCTGGAGGGCTTCAATGACATTTTCTCACAGACGTTTTCAACTGCCTCATCTAGTGGATTGAATCTCAGGATCTGCAAATAGAAACTAAATGTAGAAAAAAAAATGTCAAATAAGCCGCATGACTCACTTGTAACACTTTACCCTGTGGACTTTCTTCAAACTGCAGTGCTTGCTGGTACAGCGGGTCGAGTGTCTTGCGTGCAATTTTTGTCTTCTTCTTAGCTACATACGCCCCATTGTGTAGAAGATAGACTTTGACATATGGAGCTTTGATTGAATAGAATGGATCAAATTAGGCAGGTATTAACACAGTGCGTACTGACTTTACTGAACATATCAAGTATGACTAGCTCTGACAAATTTGGCTGTGTTCTGTATCACATAGAATTGCTTGATAGGTTATGTGGCTGAATAATATGATACATATGGAGTTTGAATCACAAGCAGTGAGTTCACAGTAGAGCAGAAAGGACTCACCAGGGAGTGATTTGGATCCTGGTTTTTGGATGAGACCACGTGCTCTTATCACCTCCACCTCCAGCTGGCCTTTCTTATTCACCATGCCAATCTGAATGTCACCTGGATATCACAGAATATGCAAATGAAACCAATCACTAAAAATGGCAATTTTATTTAAATGGTACATTTGCTTAATAGACTTATTCAAATGATTCATAAAAAAAAAAAAAAAAAAACATTATTTGACATACTGCAATTTCCCTAGGCAGTTACCTTTTGTATTTCGAAAGTAAGTAAATTAGGGATGTAAATTCAATGTATTGTATTTAGTACAAGTGGTCAAAGATGTCCATATGACAGACTGATGATTAAAAAATAGCATAGATGGATCACTGAAACGCATTCACCATGAACAGTCTCTAAAAACCTGATTGCTTGTTCAATGATATGGAAATAAAGTAAATTCTAAAGCAAATTTTTGCACAGTATTGTCTTTTCATTTGTCTGCCTCGATAACATGATGCCTTAAAAGGTTAGTTCACCCAAAAATGAAAATAATGTCATTTATTACTCACCCTCATGTCGTTCCACACCCGTAAGACCTTTGTTCATCTTCACAAATTAAGATATTTTTGATGAAATCCGATGGCTCAGTGAGGCCTCGATTGCCAGCAAGATAATTAACACTTTCAGATGCCCAGAAAGCTACTAAAAACATATTTAGTACAGTTCATGTGCCTACAGTGGTTCAACCTTAATGTTATGAAGTGACAAGAATACTTTTTGTGCACCAAAATAATGACTTTTCAACAATATCTAGTGATGGCATATTTCAAAACACTGCTTCGAAGCTTCACAAATATTTTGTTTCAAATCAGTGGTTCGGAGTGCCAAAGTCACGTGATTTCAGTAAATTAGGCTTTGTTACGTCATAAGTGTTTCGAAATTTCAATAGTTCACGTGACTTTGGCAGTTTGGTAGGTGAGCCGAACCACTGATTCGAAACAAAAGATTCGTAAAGCTTTGAAGCTTCATCGAAGCAAAAATCGGTCATCACTAGACATTGTTGAAAAGTCATTATTTAGTTTTTTTGCCGCACAAAAAGTATTCTCATCGCTTCATAACATTAAGGTTGAACCACTGTAGTCACATGAACTGTTTTAAATATGTCTTTAGTAGCTTTCTGGACATTTGAAAGTGTTAATTATCTTGCTGGCAATGGAGGTTTCACTGAGCCATCGGATTTCATGAAAAATATCTTAATTTGTGTTCCAAAGATGAACAAAGGTCTTACGGGTGTGGAACGACATGAGGTTGAGTAATAAATGACATAATTTTCATTTTTGGGTGATCTAACTTATTAAATTATATTAGTTCTTGGCTAATATGTATATACAATATGCAGTTGCTTGTGTAGATAGTCCAATTAATCATAATCAGTTACATATAAGTGAATTAAAAATTGTAAACGATTTACAGCAAATGGGATAAGGATTGGATGCTAGAAAGATTTTTTTTAAAAGATTAAAAAATAAATAAATAAATAAATTCTTACCAATTGCTGGTGTGGCTAGGGTTTGTCGACCAACTAGTTGAGCTGGGCCCAGTCCATCCAGGAAGTCACTGAACTGAGTCTCGACTCGAACTGCTGGAAAAATTGGACTGACCAAGACAAACGTTGTAATAAAATAAGGTGTTGTAAGTGTTGTTCTTTCTGACTTATAGTAGATTAATAAAAAAAATAAAATTGTTTAATTAGTCTTTTTTAATGATCAGTGTACCCAAAGTATGTGGGTTTGTATGCAGGAATTTTGTTCCCACAAACTTGAAGCATGTTTACATTTTTATCCATAATGGCAATGCCTGACTGACTGTTGTCAGGCTAACAGGAATGGCACTTAAGCAGGCTGCTATTTCTAGACAATAATAATCCCTTGTTTAAGATGGGACATTTCAGAATGGAAAAAAACAAACAAAAAAAAACAGAAAGTGTAAAATTATGTTGGATTATTGTAAATACAGGAACAGGAAATTGCTCCAACTGACCCTTGCTTTGGGACAGACATGTACATACAAGAACTAGCAATTGGTATGAAAAGATAAGAACAAATTTTTCCATGTTATTTTAGAGAACGCGTAACAGATGTTTGGAAAAGTATGTGACCAATGCAGTGTCTATACTAAAAAAAAATCCTGTTCTCATGGGTGGATAGGATACATAAATTTAAAAGTATAAAAAAAAAATATATAATCTAATAAAGCATAAGAAGGAAACTTACCTGCCCTCTGAGTTGTAGCTGTTCATGCTTCCGTTGTTGGATTCTCGGCTGGGTTGACGACTCATATTCCTCTGTAATTCCACAGCCATTCCCGTCTCCTGACTGCGCTGGATTGTCCCTTGACTGCCCTTCGACTTCTTATTGGATGCCTCTGAAGATGGACAGATTCCACAAACAATCAGGAAATGTACTTTTAAGACTTTAAGAGAAGTTTGTATCATTCATTTGGAGAAAAAAATTGGCATCTCTCCTACATAACTGTCTGTGATCAAGTTTTAAAGAGTTTGTTGACACCATGTCCTTTCTAAACAACTCTGGTCAAGCTGCAAACTATCTCTTTACCATGCTACATCCTTTTTGATGTTTGAAGCAGACAGCGAAATAATTTGACAGTGCTTGTAGCTCCCACTGGGATGTGAGCTAACCGTACTGCGTTAACCACCCCACTTTATCCCTAAAAAAGTGGGGGTTGGGTCATGTCTCATCCTGAATCTCCTTGTCTGATTACATAAAACAGAGAGAACAAAATGCTGTTCCCCCGCAGGTCTTTTCCTCTAATGTGCTTTCAAGACTTTTTCAAAAGGAACAAGCTCTGAGGCAGTGACATGAGTCGCCCGATGGAAAGTCTTATTATACCAAACAATGCAGAGTTAGTCCTGACATCTGAAAGCACTAAAATGGCCACAGGTGACCCTTTAAAAAGATACTATTCAGGTTTGATGAGGACAACCCATAGCTAAAGCATACATTTCAACTTGTAGCGAGATACTGATCAATGGCTGAAACAGGAAAAGTAGGCTTGATGTTTATGACTGCATTTTGAGTGTCCTCTTGTGTTGTCTAGTGAAAACACTTTAAAAACATCTTACACGCTAAAAAAATGTTTTGTTCGGTAACCAAAAAAAAAATAAAAAATGTTTAATTTAAGTCAATTTTGGGGTCTTTTTGAATGTTTTCTTAAAGAAGTCACTTAAGCTCACCAAGGCTGCATTAAATTGATAAAAAAATACAGTAATATTGTGAAATATTATTACAATTTAAAGTATAACTGTTTTCTATATTCTTGTGATGGCAAAGTTGAATTGTCAACAACCATTACGCCAGTTTTCAGTTTCACACTAACCTTCATAAATCATTCAAACAGACATATTTGGTGCTGAACAAACATTTCTTATGTTTTTTGTTTATGTTGTTGTTTTGTTTTTTTAACATATTGTTTTAATATTTTTGTCGAAAACATTGCATCCTTGCTGGATAAAAGTATTAATTTAAAAAAAAAAATATATATTACTGACCCCAAACTTTTGAACAGTAGTGTAGATTACATCAATGCAACTAAATTTTAAATTTTTTTTTCAAATCAGCTCCATAAGCTGTTATTTAAGTTATTTATTGTTTGAGAAAAAAATAAAAAATCTTGCATTTTTAATGCACATAAAATTTTATATAAAACAATTAATGTATAAAATAAAATAAAAAATAAATAAAAAAATAAAAACAATTACTGATTTACAATAAAAAAAAAATATCATGAAAGAGCACTCACAGTGTATTTAATTTCTGTAAAAAAAAAAAAAAAAGCAAAAAAAAAAAAAGTCAAAAGACTGAATGCCCATGAGAAGGATGCAATACTGAATAATGCAATACTAGAAATTGTTAAGGCATGACCATTGGACAGTGAAACGCTCATTGGGTCAGCAGGATTGGACAAAAACAGGTGGAGAAGAAAAGACACATGTTAACCACAATAGAATTATGAATTAGAGTGAAGAATTAAGTGGGAAACCATCAGAAACCCTTTAGTCTCCAGCGTCACCATTTTCCGGAACTGCAACCTACCTGGAGTCTCCAGAAGTGCAAGGTGTCTCAGAGACTTAGGTAAAAAATACTAAAAAATAACCCTCACCCAATAAGAATCACATGCTGAATTGTACATGAAGACTGTTTTTTATAGGCTTTATAGAAAGACAGATTGAGTGACTCTTGAAGGACCAGCAACACATCCTATTGTACCACTGTTTGAAGAATTTATTTTCCAGAAATATGATCAGTGTGTGTATATATATATATATATATATATATATATATATATAGCCTATATATAGAACCGGTAGTGTTTTTTGAAAAGAACCGTAACC
This sequence comes from Megalobrama amblycephala, assembly GCF_018812025.1. Lineage (NCBI taxonomy): Eukaryota > Metazoa > Chordata > Actinopteri > Cypriniformes > Xenocyprididae > Megalobrama > Megalobrama amblycephala. Next base: position 33,144,662 of record NC_063050.1, read on the forward strand.
GTGCAATATTTCTAAGTTTCGTTCCAAAAACGGTTCTGGTGTGATGGGTCGGCAAAGTGTGGGGAGCGTATCCTTTAATAGAGACGTCTCACATCATGAATATTATAGCAATGAATGCACTGAAAAGCCCTCGCGCTACTCAAATAGCCTACGTTAGATATCGAGAGAGAGAGAGAGAGATGCACAAAGCTGCACAATTGATCTTGATTTCATCACCCACATCTAACACTAAACCTAAATGACAACGATTCGCCCGTGTAGGCTATGTTAAATCTTTGACAAAAATAAAATCGCAACATTCAAATCTGCATTCGCGCTGCCATTAATCTAGAGTGCAGATGTCATGTTTAGATATAAACAGCTTCATGAACAATCTTTTCAAACACAGAGTATTATTATTTCTGTTACAAAAATACCAATTATCACAGAAGTATACAAAAGTTTATTATTCAGATAGAAACGCTGATGTTACAGATCAAAATAAAATAAATCACCTTCTGAAAGTAACTGGACTTCAAATAAGGACTAAGTGGCAACAAATTACTGTTAAAAATGTATCTATCACTGAATCATTCTTTCAGAAACAAGTCTTTATGAATCCAACTTACAAAAATATTCTGTTTCACCTGTCTGGGTCTTACATGAGTGTTTAAGCATCTTATTTGTGTTGAATTTGTGACACTTTACAATAAGGTTCATTTGTTATGAACTAACCATGAATAATACATTTGTTACTTTATTTGTTGATCTTTGTTAATGTTAGTTAATAAAAATACAGCAGTTCAAACTGTTCATGTTAGTTTACAATGCATTAACTAATGTTAACAAATACAACTCTTGATTTTAATAATGTATTAGTACATGTCGAAATTAACATTAACAAAGATTAATTAATGCTGTAGAAATGCGGTTCATTATTAGTTCATTTTAATGTAGTTAACTAATGTTAACTAATGAACCTTATTGTAAAGTGTTAGCGAATTTGTTGAGATTAACAATCTGTTAAATTCATTTTACAAGAATAATAAAAACAAAAAGAACAGTTTGAGTTGAGTATTGTGCATTTTTTCCCTTACTACTATTTTTTATTGGTTGTTTAATTATTTTAATGGAATCGGAACCGGAACCGGAAGTTTTCTTACGATTATATATGTAGTATTGTGGTATTATTGGTTAATATAAAATTTATTAACCAATAATGACCAAATGGCCTTGGTTACATCAGCATAAAGTAGGAGTTTCAACGTTTGGTGTTTACGATACTTTTGTTATAGACAGCTACAGACACTGACCTGTTTGACTGATCTGTGAGGTGCTTCGGCTGCGGCGGTTTCCCACAATAGCCACAAATCGAGCATTGAGGCTGGAGCGACGCTTTTTAGCTCCAGTTCCGACTGTTCCCAGGGCAGTGTCAGACTGGCTGCCGTCTGTTCGCTCTGATGTATTGATATCACCACTAACGCTTGTGCTTTTTAGCATACTCCGACCAGATGAGGCTCTGACTTGACTGAAAGCAAGAGAAAGAAAGACTCAAAAAGAGATGAAAAGTTGAGACAAATTACTTAATCCAGTATATAAAGGCAATAGTGAGACACTAACTGTTGAGAACCATATTCAAGATCTTAATGCTTTATTATTTTCAAGGTGTTTTTACAACACTGCCACATCACTGATTCTAATTAGCACAAAATAATAGCTGGTTTTGTCCAATCAAATTATTTTGTGCAAGCCAGTATATGGAAGAGAGAATATACAACATCTGTTGTTGGACAATATCATCTGCTTCTCCATATGAAATTATGTTGAATCATGACACTGTAGTCAAAACTAGTCGACAATAGTTTCAGACCCCATGACATCACTTGACAAGCACAGTTTTATTCCCTGTGTTTTCCTGAGTTTGAGTGAGACCGATAAAAAAAAAAAAAAAAATCATCCCTTTTTAAAAATAGCCAATAGCCTTTCGTTGATCTCATGAATCGCGATTTGCTACTTTGTTGCAGATGGAACACAAGTGTAAGTAGGCTACCAGAAGTAAAAATCTCAGATTTTGAACGATAATTTCTAAACATTAAAAGACAGACTAACTGTGAGCTACGAGGTTGTTAAACGATGATATATGTTTTTGTTGAAGCCATTAGCCTATATTATAGCAACATGTTTTTTACACAATCAAGTTCAGCAGCATAATTCCTGGTGAAAAACTGCACTACCCATAATTATGCAGAAATCTCCACCAGTCAGAGAATCAAATTGGTCTCTTGAATTACTCTTAAACTACTTAAACATTTGTATTCACAGTATGCATAATTTTGCAATAAATGTAATTGTTCTCTAAATATATAATATAACCAAACATCTTTACATCAATAGTTTTATAGTTCTTCATAATTTTTATTTGATTATGCCATTTGCAATGATTCATGGGATTGTAGTTCTTTCCCTAACTGAAGCAATTAAGTACACAGTCTTGTACCTTTGGCTTTTTGTCCGATTTTTAAACAAAGATTATAATGTTGATATACCTTTTTTAAATGCCTATGGAAAAAAATTCTGGGGTAGGGACATTCTCATTCTTATAGTAAGCATTTGATTGGACAAAATGCAATGAATATCAATATTCTGATCTATTTTCCTGTAAGAGACTGTACAGTTTAAATGTGTGTGCCTACTTAAAGTGAATTATGTTTAGGAGTACACTAGTTAACACAAAGGTGTTTTAATTCATAAGATCCTTAAAACTTGATTTACATCTGATTTAATAGAACTGTGATCATTAAAAAGCAACATGTTTGGATCAGTTGTGCAAACTGTCTATATTATGACACAGCAGCACACTTTGACAGTAAAGCCATGTCCTATGCTGCCCCCTGGGGGTTCGGAGGAGCTGCCGTGTATCTGCACCCTCTGAAGGTGTCAAGGTACTGCAGGACTGTCCAGTTGCACTCTCCCCATCATGTCTACACCCTAATCTCCTGTCTGTAGGCCGTAGGGTGGGGATGGGAAGTAAGGAGGTGGGTCTCTCTCCCACGGGTTGGAGGGCAGTGACAGAGGGGTGAGCAGACAGGGTTCTGGGTTTGGGAAGATCCAGTGCTGGCTCAGTATTCAAGCATGGGAGGTATGAGGTGAGGCATGCAAAGAGGGATCTAATACACACAATACAATACAAAGGACACACATAGACAAACACAGAGTGGCATGTGAATGAAGCAAAACACAAACAAATGAAATCAAACAGCATGCACAATGAACCTTGTCTCAAACTATATACATGATCTTTTTAAGACAGCAGAAAATAATATTCCAATGCCAATATGAGTAGTTGAGGTCTCTTTTTGCTAAAAGTAAGATATATTCATTTAAAAAATATATCAATATAAGGTACACAATATACATAATTAAGGTGTATACTTGATGCATAACATGATCATCATCAACATTTTAAATTTATATGAATGTTTAAAGATTAATTAATAGTTTAGACAATAAAACTGGTCAACATTTCTTTTAAGTTTTTTCACTGTTTTTAACCACATTTTTGTCTTCACTTGCTCAACTCATTCTAAAGGCTGTGACAAATGAACGTGTACAAATATTTCCTAGTTAATTTATATGTAATAAAATTGCATGGATTATAATTATAAAGAATTAGCTTAACAAATAAAATAGTTTTAGACAGAGTATAGTATATCACAATATACACATCAACTTGCCAAATTTACTTCATGTTAACTACCCATGTTTGTTTGAACCAAGCAGACTTCATCCACAGTGACACCTAGTGTGTGGCTTTAAACTGATATATAACTAAAAATAAAATAAAAACTGAAGATATATAACTGGTTAGTGAAGCCCAAAATGTGTCAGAGGCAGCAATAAATAGAAAAGACAGAAAGTTCATTTAAGGCATTTAATGATAGGATATGTATATGCTCTACTGTTTGAAGAGAAGGAATGCTCTTTATCCTCTTTTCATTTTTTTTCATCGTCATTGCCTCCATTCTATGTAAATTAGTCTTATTATAGAAAAAAGTAAGTGTTATTAATGTTGCACTATTACCACATATGATATGCAGGTGGTAAATGGAATTTCATTTAAGAGAGGGTTTTTTCTTTCTTTATTTCTTTTCTTTCTTTCTTTTTTTTTACATTTTCTACTGATCATGGCAGCAGTAATTCATCAAATGAGGATCAAATGCTTGTGAAGAACGCTATAACTGGGCCTATGTCCAGTCAGGCAAATAGTCAGGCATACTTTTTGCATTTTAAAGAGCTGACTACAGTGTCTGGATCACTGGGATCATAAAGTCCCAGTGAAGTATGACAGATTGAGGTAGTCTGCCAGTCTGCTAGATGAGGAAGTTTATATTTCAATTTTCTGGGCACTGTTTCTTGATTTGCATAGTTCCCTATAGCAAATCAGATGGTAAAACAATGCAGAATGTGCATACAAATAAACAGCACTATCAGCATAAATAAGATTGCTGAATACTAAATGTTGTTTTTGTTTTTGTTGTTGTTTCTGATATTAGGTTATAATAAGGTTTTATCCGGTGGTGGCTGAGGTGAAGACATGGGCAGGGGGAGCTGGTCCAATTTACCTCATATCTCCAGCCACCGTATGACGTCTGCGTTTAAGCTCCTCAGAGAAACGTCTCTTTCCCAGACTTCTCCTGTTGTCTGTCCCATTCACCCCCCATGAAATCCTTCTCTCCTTCTTCTCTTCTCCTTTACAACTCTCCAACGACTTTGACCTTTGACCCCCAATGCAATATGCATGCATGCAATAGAGCACAAGCCGTGATAGCAAGAAAGGTAAATCATGCAAGAAAGGTAAATCATGCAGGAAATAAAATTGTTTAAAAAGTAACAAGCCATGCATAAGACAGACAGCTAAAAGCATGCAAATGTCAAACACGACTAATAACAAAAAAGAAATATCACAACCTGAGGACACATACTTTTTGTGACCTGAATTGAGTAATAATTCTGCAATTTTACTAGGGAAAAATATTATTATTTGTTGGAGAGATGAATAAGCATTGTAAGAAACAATAATATAATTTAATGTGACCGAATAGAATATGATTTTTCAGAGTATGTAAAAGCTAAAGAGAGACAAAGAGTAAAAAGTAGAAAACCTATTTTAACTATTTTGCACTATTTTTTCTCATGTCCTATACAAACATTAAGTATGTGTGTATTCTGACCTAAGTCTTTTTCTTTGCCTGAATAGACAGCTGGGATACAGGTTCACCAACCCATTTGTGTGTGCAGGCTACAAAATCAACTTTTGCCCCAACTTCCAATGAAGAGTTAATCAAGAAAATGTGTAACTATATGCATTTTTATATAATGTCTCATTTACAAAGGTAACACTCATTCCCTGAAGGAGGGAACGGAGACCTACGTCGGAGAGACTGACAAATAGGAATCTTACCAGAGATTCTACTTTGAGTGTAACGCAGTAATGAGTGTTATGCACATTGGCATGCAATAATTTGCAGCAGCTGCTCTGCCATATAGCGTGGGTACATAATGAGCAGCAGGTGCAATGCATTCCTTTGGTTTTTGCTGAGGAGCAGAGCAGGTGACTCGGCATGCAGCGGGTACAGCGGCTGTGGCGATGGGACGTAAGTCTCCATTCCCTCCTTCAGGAAACGAGGGTTACCTTTGTAACTAAGTCTTCCCATTCAGTCTGACACGTTCGACGCAAGAATAGGAATCCCTACAACAGAGCCACAGTCGCTGCCCCCTTCCAGTGCCCTGTGCAAGCCTCCTGCTCCCTCTTGCCTAAAAAGACAATGGGACGACAAGTCTGCAGAGAGTGACCATCACTGCAGTTCCGTGATAATTCACAGTGAGACTATTGGATAACACTGGAAAAGCATGCCCACACCACTGGGACGGGAATGCTGTGAAAGCCACATTCTTCCCCAAAGGAATTATGTGGAGATGTACACATGTACTAACCACAAAGGGCTGTACTTCATATGGAAATACTAGGGTGACTCCATCCTGATAAGAGGTGTGTTCTCCCAAAAGGAAAGACACAGGCTTCATTTAGAAGCAACCATAGAAATTACACATATAGGATCCCCGCAGGGTCACACATATGGTAACCAGCCTGAATCCGGTTCTCAAGGATGCAACAGGGTATAGGCCTGGTTTCAGACGCTCTGTCACGTCCGGCTGCCAAGGGTGGTGGAGGACTCAACAGGGTCTGCCTAGGGACTCTTTGGAGCAATAAGCACATGTAAGCAGCAAGCCGACACTAAGCCAGGGCCTCTCCATGTCTCTGATCGGTTGAAGTAAGAACACAGGAGACCGGCTCGACACGAAGGCTATAGAATCTTGCGAACATGTTAGGTGTCACCCAGCCCACAGCTCTACAAATATCTGTCAGCAAGGCACCACAAGCCAGTGCCGAGGGGGTGCAACGCCTCTCATAGAGTGAGCATGCAACCTGAGCAGGCAGGGCACGCCTTGTGCTTGGTAAGCCAAGGCGATGGCATCCACTATCCAGTGGGCCATCCTCTGCTTGGAAACAGCTTTTTCCTTCTGCTGGCCTCCGTAACAGATAAAGAGCTGGCCTAAGGCTTTGAGCTCTGTCTATGTACAGTCGCAGAGCATGGACTGGACAGAGCAAAGCCAGGGCTGGGTCTGCCTCCTCCAGGGCCAGCGTTTGTAGGCTCACTACCTGGTCCTTGAAGGGAGTGGTAGGAACCCTGGGCACATAACCGGGCCAGGGTCTCAGTACCACATGGCCGTCACCCGGCCCAAACTTTAGGCACGATTCGTTGACCGAAAATGGCTGCAGGTCCCATATCCTCTTGATAGAGGCCAATGCGATCAGCAGCAAAGTCTTCATAGACAGAATCTTTAAGTCTGCTGACTGCAAGAGCTCAAAGGAAGCATTCTAAAGTGCTCAATTCACCTGAGCAAGGTCCTAAGAAGTTATGGAGGGAGATCGAGGAGGATTTAACCATCTTGCCCCCCAAGGAACCTGACAACCAGGTCGTGCTTCCCAACAGACTTGCCATCTTTGTGGTCGTGATATGCAGATATTGCGGCAGCATGACTTTGAGGATGGAGGGAGACAACCCCTGCTGCAGGAAGGAAAGCATGGCCCTGATTGAACATCTTCAGGGGTCATCTCGGTTAAAAGAACACCACTCAACGAACAGGTTCCACTTCAAGGTGTAAGCACATCTCATAGACGGTACTCGTGCCAAAGAGATGGTGTTAAGTACCTCAGGGGGTAAGTCACCTAGAACCTCCGTGTCCCATCCACGGACCAGATATGGAGTTTCTAGAAGTCTGGACACGGGTGCCAAAGGGTGCCCTGTCTCTGAGAAAGAAGGCAGGGTGGGGCTGTCGCGAGAAGCATGAGTTCTGGGCGCCAGGTCCAGTTTGGCCAATAGGGCGCAACTAACAAGTCCTGCTCCTCGATCTCCCTGACTTTGCACAGGGTCTGTGCAAGTGGGCTCAATGGGGGAAATGTATATTTGCGTAGGCCACAGGGCCAGCTGTGCACCAGTGCATCTTGTACTGATATGCCTGACTTGAACGCAAAGCGCAGGAACAGCCTGTGTTGAGGGAGAATCAAGATATGAAAGTACGCATCCTTCAGCTTGATCACTGCAAACCAATCTCGGGGATGGATGCACTTGAAAATGCACTTCTTTTGAATGGTAGCTTGTGAAGGCTCGGATTCAAAACTTGCAGGTCCAAGATCGGTTGTAACTCACCCCTTTTCTTGGGTACAATTAAGTAGGGGCTGTAGAATCCTACTCTCATATCGGCTGGATGGGCCGGCTCTATCGTGTCCTTCACCAGTAAGACTGCAATCTCCACATGCAAGACACGGGCATCGAACCCTTTCACTGATTGAAGTGGATGCCCCTGAACTTGGGGGGACGCTGGCCGAATTGAATCGCATAGCCGAGCCTGATGGTCCGAATGAGCCAGCGAGATGGACTGGGGAGTGCTAGCCAGGCTCGCAGAGGCTGTACAAGCGGGACCAAAGGGACCGCAGGCATAGTGGGGTAGCGAGGTGGAATACAGGGATGGGGGGGCTCTCTTTGTGAGAGTGTGCTGTGCAACACTTACCTGGTTCCTCGATTGGACAGAGGGTGCAGGAGAGGCTTTGATTGCCTTCTTGGACCATGCGCTGCTGGCCACTGATAATAAAGAGGGGGATGAGAGTGGAGAGGTCTCTCTCCTCACCCTGCTCTCTGAGCACTCTTCGGACCCAGAGATGAAGGAAACTGCACTTTTATTGAAAAATTAACAAAGGTAACAAAAGTCACTCATCCTAGGGCCTTTTGCCTTTGGTTTTGCCGTCCTTCTTGGTGGGGGCCTGGACAGGCCCCGCTTGCGACCGGCTGCACGGCACCACTTGGATGGAGGCTGCTGTGGCACGGGAGCAGGGGCAGCCACATGGGGAAACCCTTGGCGATGAGTAGACTTTTGCTGTGGCCGGTGGATGGGTGGAAAAAGCAGCTGACAGCTGGGGATGGATGTGGCTGATGGCCTCAGACTGCTTCTGTACAGGTGAGAACTGCTAGGGGCAAAGTTCTTGACAGCGTCGCCAAAGAGGCCGGTCTGGGACATGGGGGAATTAAGAAACCTGACTTTGTCGGAATCCCTCATGTTGGCCAGATACAGCCAGAGATGGCATTCCTGGACCACCATCGTGGACATCGCATGACCCACTGACCACACTGTGACCTTCGTCGCCTGAAGTGCGAGGTCCGTTGCGTTACAAAGAGAGAACTTACGGATCGTGACCACTCTTGTGTAGGTCCTTCAGTGCCTTGGCCTGATGGACCTGCAACAATCCCATAGCGTGTTGGGCAGAGGCGGCTTCCCCACAGGCCTGGTAAGCCTTGCCGGTAAGGTCGGATGAGTGCTTGCAGGCCCGGGAAGGGAGACACAGCTCCCCCCACCAGGTGGAGTTAGGGCACAGTTGCATAGCAACAGCCTGCTCCACAGGAGGGATGCGTGTATAACCCTTCATCGCCCCGCCATCAAGGGTGGTGAGGGAGGAGGAGCCACTGGAACGGTTTCGGGCAGTAAAATGTGCTGTCCACGAACCCGTGAGCTCCTCATGCACCTCTGGGAAGAAAGGAACCAGGGTGGGTGGCTGAGAACTAGCACGCGCCACCTCGAGATACCAATCATCCAACCTCGAGGGCTCGGGACACGGTGGAAAGTTCTACAAGAGCCCGACCCTTTTGGTGGCCCAGGAAAGCATAGCCATCATCTCCGGATCTGACTTGGGCAACACTACCGTTCCCGAAAGGAGGGAACGCAGCCGAATCATCATCTCCAGAGAAGTCAGGCTCACCCTCTGATGCAGTGATCAACATCCGATCATCTGGGGGATCCCCAAAGGATACGGCTGGTATACACCTTTTAGATTGTCCAGCACGCTTCCTCGGCAGCTGTTCTGGCTGCGGAGTGCAGGAGGGATGAGGGTTCAAAGGTGGTTGGTTCCCTGAAGGAAGTGTGCTCACCATAATCCTCAGATCACCGGTACCACTGCCCTAAGCAACCCTCTGTGGAGGATTGGATTGTGGCTGTGGCTCCGCCCCTTTTTAGGAACTCGAGTCTCAACCGCAAATGGTCATCTTCCCGCAATGGGTACATGACTCATCCATGAACGCCGCCTCAGCGTGCTTGATGCCCAGACACGTGAGACAGCGATCGTGACCATCCCTCGGGCACCAGGTAACGACCGCATCCAGAAACACACAAGTAGAATGTCATCTTTAAAAAGATGAAAGCTCTACTTTTGTAAGCTCTTTCAGGGACTTGCTCTTTCTAAGTGCTGAAGCACACAGGGGAAAGGTTGCAGCATTGGCTTGGCCTCTCTGGCGAGATTCCTATTCATCGGTCTGTCTGATGTGACCGACTGAATGGGAAATATATTTTCATCGGGGTAGTTAAGATTTTTGTAATGTTTTTGAAAGAAGTCTTTTATGGTCACTAAGGCTGCATTTATTTTATTTACATTTAAAATAGCTGTTTTCTACTGCAATATATTTTAAAATGTAATTTATTCCTGTAATGGCAAAGTTGAATTTTATATATTTCACGTGTTTTTTGCTGCAAAAGCATTTTACACATGCTAAATTCTAGTCATCAGAAGACACATTTTTTGAGGGTTTATATGTGTAGCTTGAGGATTCGTGTAGCTTGTGATGCTTATATCAATGATGGTCACACTATCATTCTTACACTTTGACTAAAACCATGTATTCTATTTCATTTTCTAATAATAACAGCCACTGCAAATGAACTCCAATATTTGCCATTTTTATGCATTACTTGCACAGTGTTAAAAATTGGCCCCTGTGTATTTGTTTCTGTGCATGTTTATAGGCTAACCTCATTCTCCCATGCGGCCTCTCAGACTGAATGGACATGTAGCTGGTGGCGCTCAGCCGTGAGGCACTGCTGGCATGGGAGATAGCTGAAACATCGCTCATGTCACTGTCCGATGACCTCGCAGACATGTTATCACAACTCCTCCTCTGGTCCTTATACATCTAAACCATGAAAAACAAAAATAAATATTTTAATCCATTCTTAAAAACAATAAAACTTACAATAAGGAATGTGGGTGAATAATGAAATTTTGTGAAGGTTTATTTAAAGGGGCAGTTCACCCAAAAATGAAAATTCTGACTACCATAGTATTTACTACCATAACATTCTTCCAAATATCTTGTTTTGTGTAAAGCAGAACAAATAAATTTATACAGGTTTGGAACAACTTGAGGGTGAGTAAATGATTTTTGGGTGAACTATCCCTTTAATCATCAACCAGCACTGCCAGACAAATAAGTTGGAGACCTGAAAGCCAGTTTAAGACTCACATCTCTCCTGTTCTTGAGCTCTGCCTCTGGGTCATGACCAAAGCTGGAAGAAGAGCCTGGCCGATAGGAGGGCACTCTCATCTGCAACTGACGAGCCCGCTCCTCCACTGCTAGTGCTACAACGAGAGAGAAAGAAAGAGAAAGAGAGAGGGTACAAAGTGATCTCGTTTAAAGTAGCACAAAAAGAGTGTTAATTAAAAAAGAAATAAGAACATTCGGTCAATAGTTTGTGAACAAATTGATTTTTTTTTTTTTTGTGGAAACTATACTTTTGTTGGAAATGCACATAAATATTCACTGCTTAAGGCAAGACACTACAGTCAAAACCCTTCTGTTTTCATGCATTAGTCAATTTTGAGATTTTGTGCTATTTTGCTTCCATAACAGGTCTTCTTTCAGACTAGTGGGGGAAAAAAACACATGTAATGAAAGCATTTATTTTATTATACTTTATATATTTGCTATTTATCTTTTTTTTCTCAAAAAAATAAAAAATAAAATAAAAAAATTCTCATGCAGTGAGCCAGAAATTTTACATACAACAAAGGTTCCAGTTTTATTCCTTTCTATATGCTGAAAGTTCCCTTTCAAACTCTGTAATGGAGATACACTATGGGAACACTTCGTGTGAGCCAGTGTCTGAAGCACATATGTTACTTGATTGGCTACTGCAGCCAAGTGAAGTCACAGGTGTGCCTGCAGGGTATATTAGGGAGCCTAGTCATCAGCTTCTTGTTCAGCTGTTTGTTTGTCTTTGCGTGTGAAGATTCTCTGTGTGTCTGTGGTTAGGAGAAAGAAAACACCATGTCTAGTGCATTTTGGACATGTGTCACGCCATGTCAAAGATATATAACAGATGATTCTCATGATTTGTTATATGTCTTGGAGCGAAGCACACTCAGTCAGCCCTCGAGCGGGCTGGTTGACCACTTCACAGTGGAAAAATCTCCATTCCTGCCTGATTCTTTTCAAGGGGGATGGAAGCCAGGAGTTTGTGCACCACAGATTGGGTCCCGCAGCTGCCAAGGCTTTGATCATGGAGGTCACAGGTTGAGCTAGCGGAGTAGCTTGAGACATGTCTATCCCCTTCTCAAACATCACACGTTAGCTCTCCAGCTCTTTGAATGATTCTTGTGGGTCATAAGCACGACAGTGAGCCTTCCCTCCCTCCCCAATTTCTATAATGAAGTGGTGAGATTTTGGAACAAACCATTCTCAGGGCTGTGTTCACACCCCTCAAGCAAACAGTTTCACTAATGTGAAATGGCTTGCTGAACACGGTTCTTCTAGGATGCCCCAGACTAAAGATTCACTTGCGAGCTATCTCGTCCCGGGGCAGTGTCTTTGTGGACGGCTCCAGCCCTGCCATCAAATCCTTGCCAAATGGCATCCAGGCTCATTGTCAATGCATATGTGGCTGTGGGCCAGGAATATGGAGCTTTGCACAATGTCAATGCCTGCAAGCCTACCAAGCCTACCAAGCCGACCTACTAAAGGATCTCGACCTGGGTAAGGAAGTATCTCAGGACACATATGCACCACATCCCCTGCCACAGCTGAGGTCCTACATCCCCCTGTTGCTAACCCTAGAAAGAGACAGGATGAGGCAGCAACCTCACAAGAAGCCTAAAAGGAAGATCTAAAAGAAGTCATTTCAGCTAAGAGGCAAAGAAAGCCAAACACTTAGGGTCCTTTTTTGGCTTCTCAGGGGTTGGTCCTCATGCAACCTATATTAAACACGATTTCTGGAGAAGTAGAAGCATAAGCTCTCTCCAGCACTGAGCTTAGGGGATTGAGGAATAATATCTATCATGACTGTTCACTTCTTGGATGACAATCAGACTATTGCAGTAGCACTGGCTCAGGTATCATCCTTCCCTGAGCCTGGGAAGCGCAGTTGCCTTTATATGAAACATATGAAACTGCACATTTGCTCCATTTGCTTTTCAGTTGATTGCCTCTGGTTTACAGCGCTGAATATGTGTTTCCCTTGTAATGACACTCTCTATCAAAGTTGGCGTGTTCACATGTGGAAGTGAGCAGCCGAGCACACACTTTGGCAAGGTGAGTGGAGAATCGTTGGAGTCCGGAGGAGAAGACACTGGAGACACAGGAGATTAGGGAGATGAAGGAGACACAGAGGATCAGGAGAGACGATGAAGGAATAACGTATAAACAATCCATAGGTAAGTGTAGCAGGTAAGTGCATCCTTCTCAAAACAAGACCAGACAAAGTGCCAGAGTGATGTGTGTGCTTAAACGCTGCTTGTGTGTTGAGGTGATGATGATCAGGTGAGGGAGATTGCTGAGCGTGAGCAGGTGAGCAACAGGCGGGATGATGGAAAATGGAGTTCAGGGAAGGTGAGAGAGATGGTGACCATGACAGTACTCCCCCCTCCTGGTAGGCGTGTCCTTGTGCCGTAGATATAACAACCAGGGAGGGAGGGAGGGTGAGGGTGGTGGAGGTAGGTAAGAAGCCTCCAGGACAGAACCGGCAATTCAGGTGACCCGGGAACTCAAGCGACCAGGGCGGAACTGGCCATTCAGGGCGCCATGGTGGATCAGGCAGTTCAGGGCGCCATGGCAGTGTGTCCTCTGTGGCCTTGGCCCAGACCCCAGGCTCGGCCAATATGGCCACAGGTATATAACCCCCCCAAAAAAATTTCCTTGGAAGGAGTTATGGGTTTCTGGGCTGGAGCAGACTCTGGAGCAGATTCAGGGACTGGAGCGGACTCTTGGGCGGGTTCAGGAACTGGAGCGGACTCTGGAGCAGACTCAGGGACTGGAGCGGACTCTGGAGCAGACTCAGGGACGGGAGCGGTCTCTGGAGCAGACTCAGGGACGGGAGCGGACTCTGGAGCAGACTCAGGGACGGGAGCCAACACGGGACACTGGTCAGGGGCTGGAGCCAACACGGGACACTGGTCAGGGGCTGGAGCCAACACGGGACACTGGTCAGGGGCTGGAGCCAACACGGGACTCTGGTCAGGGGCTGGAGCCAACACGGGACTCTGGTCAGGGGCTGGAGCCAACACGGGACTCTGGTCAGGGGCTGGAGCCAACACGGGACTCTGGTCAGGGGCTGGAGCCAACACGGGACTCTGGTCAGGGGCTGGAGCCATCACGGGACTCTGGTCAGGGGCTGGAGCCATCACTGGACTCTGGTCAGGGGCTGGAGAAGACACTGGAGCAGATTCAGGGGCTGGAGAAGACTTTGGAGCAGACCAAGGGGCTAGAGCCAACTCTGGGCCCCAAGACATCCCCTCATATTCCACTAAAATGCCTAAAGGCACAAGTGTGGTGGGCATAACAGCAGGGGGTTCAGGAGTGGTGGCGGCCATCTTGACTGAGGGCTCAGGCGTGGTGGTGGCCATCTTGACCGAGGACTCAGGCATGCTGGCGGCCATTTGACCTAGGGCTCAGGCATAGTGGTGGCCATCTTGCACAAGGGTTCAGGCATGGCGGCGACCATCTTGACAGAGGGCTCAGGAGCGGCGGAGGCCATCTTGACCGAGGGCTCGGTGGTGGTGGCCATCTTGGAACGAGACTCTGCAATGGCAGCCATCTTGGGATGAGATTCTGGAACAGCGGACATCTTGGGACGAGACTGGAATGGTGGCCATCTTGGGACAAGATTCAGGAATGGCGGAGAACATGACAGGTAGAGATTCTGGAATGGCATCTTAATAAATCTTACCAACGGTGAAGGATGAACCAGCAAGCCATAGTACATGATCAAGATATTGTGCCAAGGTACCTGGGGTTGTGGATGATGGTGCATGGAGGAAGAGCTGGTCATCATCCAAACCACTCCAGAAGACTGTCTTAAGTGTACCATCATTCCAAGGTACCCAGTAAGCGAGCTGGAGGAACTCCTTGACATAGAACTCGAATGAATATGACAGTTTTATTGAATGAGGTAGGTAAGCAAACAGGCAGGTGAGTATGGGAGTCAAAGCAGGAATGCAATAATGAATGATAATACTGACAGTTCTTTGTTTTGCAGGTGGTTGGAGGAGATTGTGGAAGTGAGCAGCCGAGCACACACTTTGGCAAGGTGAGTGGAGAATCGTTTGAGTCCGGAGAAGAAGACGCTGGAGACACAGGAGATTAGGGAGACGAAGGAGACACAGAGGACCAGGAGAGACGATGGAGGAATAACGTATAAACAATCCAGAGGTAAGTGCAGCAGGTAAGTGCATCCTTCTCAAAACGATACCAGATAAAGTGCTAGGGTGAAGTGTGTGCTTAAATGCTGCTGTGCTGATGAGGTGATGGAGATCAGGTGCAGGTGATTGCTGACCGTGAGGAGGTGAGCAGAAGGAGGGATGATGGGAAATGGAGTTCAGGCAAGGTGAGAGAGATGGTGACCGTGACACGCGTATGAAGCTGAAAGTAAGTCGCAGACACTCAATACACAATTACCTTCATTAAAAGTAATGAGACTAATGATCTTACCAGTGCTGTTGCCGTGCTCTCTCCTATTGCAGTCTTTGATTTTGAAATTAGTTGATGGTCAAGAAAATGTAGCTCAAATTTGTTGCTTTCGTGACGTGAACTTCATTAAATCTGCATATAGTGCGGGAATTGAAGATCGGATTTATATCCGTTTTGTGGAGACACATTTGTGCGGCCAAGTGTAAATGGAATCTTTTGATAAATCAGATAGCTATACGATCAGTAAAAATGCATGAAGTGACCAGGTGTAAACAGGCCCAATACGCTTCTTGATAAATCACATTCATATTGGAAATGGTATTTTTAGCATTTTAACACTTCCCTCCTAGTTGGAGGCTGCATCCATCTGTTTCCTTATATGGATGGGCAGTACAGCAAGGAGAATGAGCTTTCAGCTTACGCATTTCACTTCTTCATTTGTCGCCCCTCCAAACTATACCTGGAGGTGATAGTATGCGACTTCACACAGCACTTACATACTGTTGATTTGATTGATTCTACTACTCTCATTTGTAAGTCGCTTGGGAGAAAAGCGTCTGCTAAATTACTAAATGTAAATTATGATTTATGGCTTATTAATGTAAATGCATGATTAGTCGACTAATGGCTTAAATGAATGACTACTAGTCGACTAGAAAAATCTTTAGTCGGGCGCAGCCCTAGAAAGCATGCGGCCAATGAAAAACACGAGCCGCATGCTACACAGCACAAGACAACAAGAAAGAATTTGGCCAATATAAACACGAACTGCGTGCTACACAGAACACAACACATGCGGACAAAAGAGCATATGGCCCGAGCGAACTTGAAACAGCATGCTAACACAACGAGAATGAGTGAATGCTCATCCTGTGCACTTACAACAAACACATGGAGTATGTATACCTGAACCCTGACACAGAACCGAAACCAAATGATCCATCATACATCAAATTACAGAGACAAGAAGGGCAGGGAGGGAGGGAGAGAGAGAGGAAGGGAGGCAGGGGGCCAAGCCAGTGCCGGAGGGACAGCCCAAAAAGTCATAGTGTCAGGAACCCTGGCCAATGTCCAGGAAGGGACAGGAGGTTGAGCCAGGGAGGATCAGGAGGGTCTGGAGTCCTGGCAGAGGGCCAGGGTGCAGCTGGAGGGACAGACCAGGTGGGCTCAGGTGGGTCTGGAGTCCTGGCACAGGGCCAGGGCGGAGACGGAGGGACGGACCAGCAAGGCTCTGGTGTGTCTGGAGTCTTGGCTGAGGGCCAGGGTGGTGCAAGGAGATTGGGCAGGGCCAACTGGGCAGGCAGACAGGGAAAATGGGTAGCTCAGGAGAGTCTGGAGCCAAGTCACCCAACAGGGAGGAGCCCCAGACACACATAACGGTGGCAATGTACAGGGAGAGTGCCGCCTCTTTGACCGTAACAGGACAGACAGGGAAAGTGGGCGGGCTGCTCAGGGACGGCCTCCATGGCCATGACAGGGAGCTCAAGGACCCCTGGAGTAGGGTCCTCAAGGTCCACCGGACTTGGGACCTCCAGGACCACCAGAATTTGGTCCACCAGAGTCGGGTCCTCCAAGACCACTGGATTATAGACCAATGAACTCGGGTCCTCCAGGACCACCAGAGTTGGGTACTCCAGGACCTCTGGACTTAGAGGAGCAACAGGAGCCCTCCTTCTTCTGGGCTTGCAAGGAGAAGGAGACACTGGGGGAGCTGCAGCATCTACGGGCGCCTCCGAGGAAGCTGCAGCATCTGTGGCCTCTTCTGGGGGAGCTGCAGCATGGTTAGAGGTGGACTTGTTTCTCCTCCTCCTTCAGCGGGAGGTGGTTGGACAACTGGAGGTTTCACACTCTGAAGGAGGAAGGGTGTGCACCATATGAGAGGGCACCTCTTGCTGCAGTGCTGGCTTCCTCCCACTGTGGGCGAGGAGCTCCACAAACCCCTCAAGGGCATAATTAAATAAGTCTTTGAGCATAATTAAATAAGTCATAATTGATAAGTCTTTCAAGCCGTTGAAAGAGGGAACTCAATGCTATGACCTAAAGCATGCATAGGTATAGGAGGTTGTAGGCAGTGGAGGCTGTTAGATGAAGCAAGCCCTTTTTTCCACTGAGTCCTCATGATGGGCAGATCAAAACAAACAAACAAAAACTACCACGTGGGGGAAAATATGACTGGCTGGTCAAGGCATGGCAAGGCAGGGTGGGACAGGACAAGGCAGGAAACAACAGGAAGCAGGTAAACAAGGTCCATATCCAACAACGATCTGCCACAGGACTGCAAACACAAGGAGAATAGGGAGAGCAAACAAAGCAGGTAACGAGGTAGGACAGGTGGTGCAAATGAACCAATAATCAGATAACAAGAAGGGTGGAGTTAGAAAAGGAGAGCACATGGCACATAGAAACACAATCACAAGCCATGTGCTCAAACCAAACATGACATAATCACGCAGTCAATGAGAGCTCTTACAGACTGCGTGTCCACACAAAACATGATAATATGAAAGCATGCGGCCAATGACAAACATGTATGCTACACAGCACAAGACAAAACATGACATCATGAAAGCATGTGGCTGATATAAACACAGGAACATGAATGCCCGAACCCTGACACAGAACCAAAACCAAACTAGACTAAGTGCCGGGATCTGAACACCACGCTCCACACACAAAACAGCTCATGTGGACAGGAGCAAACTCGGAACAGCACGCTCATGATGATGAGATAGTAGGAGTGTCAAACAAGAATAAACCAGACCGAAGTGACAGAACCCTAACAGATATCTATTACTTATGTTACTCTATTCACCTGGTGGTGTCTTGCCTTAAGGTGGTATCTGCATTTTGGAACAGTGGTAGCTGGTTTCTAACTGGTCCAAGCAGAGTCATTAGATGGTTCAAGCTGGTAAATCATCTTGGACCAGGAACAAACCAGCCAAAGATTGTCAGTCTGTTTTTGTAACAAATTGACTGGTTGACCAGTAATTAACCTAATTGGGAGAACTACAATGTTCAAAATATTGAACAGGGAATATACAGCTGAGTAAAAACTAATATTGTTTAGTACTTGTAGACAAGCAAGTGATTAATTTTAGGCAAAATGCAGAGAATGGAATGAGATACCTGAGTTAGGTTTCTCCTCAGGTTTACTGTTGACATGTTCTTCGTGAAGATGGGGTTGAAGGAATGAGAAATGGCATGAGAAGAGACAGAAAGTAGTAAGGTAGAAAGATCAACATGTGTGATCTTGTTTTGCACATGAAAAAAGGCTATGGACAGAGGAGTCATGAAATTATCTGCCATTTATAAAGGCAATTGGTACTGGAAGAGATTCATGGGTTTGGGTTGTGATTTGAAATGGTAATAGCATTTCAGATTACTGCTGTCTAACTTTGTGAGTATTTAGAGGGAGAGAGAGAGTGAATTGCTTACCTTGCTCTATACTGCTGCTCTTTGCAGGGAGTTGTGGCAGTTGCCTGCCTCTGCGCCCTAATGACGTGGTCCCTGCTGGGGAATAATGTCCACCGCGTGGAAGTTCTCTGGAAAGAGAGATTTTTTTGTCAAAAATACAGGAGAAAAACTTGAAGCTGAACAAAAATGTTATAATATGATTTAAAGATAATGTTTCATTGTAATACACTATTTAGTTACAGAACAATATAACATTTGAAGGAGAAATTATTAATTTTTTGTTGTTTTTGTTAAAGGTGCACTAATAACTGTCCATTTTTGTGTCAAAATGTTTTGCTTTAAATGCTGGAATACACTACACAACTTTTAAAATCTGAAGATTTTTTTTTTTTAAAACAACTTTAAAAATGACTTTACAAATTGTTACAGTGAAAACATCAGCATCATACACTAAACGACTGAAGATCACACACTACCAGACTTTCAAACACAATAAACTCACACAGAAACATGTGCCTCGAGATGGGAGGAAAAACTATATTTTGCATTCGAAAAGGTTCTCAGAGGAACACAAAACATTTGCATGGAAACACAAAAACATTGACAAATAAGTTTTCCTCCCATCTTATATTTTTTTCCTTCAGTTATGCCCCTTTGGGGCTCTGTATATTTACAGCCTTAACTTAAAACAATGTCCACTCACATGAGATTAATGCTGGGTACACGCTATAAGATTTTTGAAAACTTATAAGATTTTCAAAATGTGAGACCACAAACATGAGGACAAAAAAAATCCTAGATTTAACCTTTTTGCTCCTATAGTGTGTGGTGTGCCGTGATGTGACCGCACACCGCACACAAACAGATTTTCAAACAGAGTCCTGACTGTAAACACGGGAAATCTCTCAAAATCTCTCGAGCCTTCAGAATAAACATGACGTACAATAGGCAGGAAGAAATTGCGTTGATAGTGTTTGGAATGATTTTGGTATGTTTTAATGGACACGTTGTATAAACACTCGTGCTGTTGCCACAGATTAACAAGCTGATCCTCCATCTCTGTTGTCCAAATCCATTTAACTTTGTGACTGCATTTGTTATGCTTCTGTCTTCTGTCAGCTCACATTCTGATTGGATATTGTTTCATTTCACGTGATAATCTCCAAGCATATGCACGTTTGTCCTCGGGGTTCCCCATACACATCAGGATTTATGATTGTAAATAATCAACATGTTGAATATTTACGATTCGTGATCGTGGTGCCTCCAAAGTTCTTCCAAGCAGATTCAGTCACTCTTAACACACCTTACACCACAGGAAAATCTGATAATCTAATCTGTAGTACCATCAAGATAATCGGGACATTACCTACAATTGTCGGAAGGGGAGAAATCAGCCCAAAATCAGCCCGATTATCTTGTGGTGTGTACCCAGCATAAAGCTCATGCAAAAGCAGTTTTATTCTACAAAAAGTACAAGTGGGTCATTGTGGGATTGTGCTTACATTATCTCCATAATCTCTCACATTATTAGACAGTTTTATTGTGGAAAATGTAATTGTGTGTGATAAATACATCTGTGAAAAGAGTATTTCTATATTGATCGACTGTTTTTGCTGGTAGGTGTTTCTATCAAGTTCAAGGAGACTGTTGTAATGGCCAGCAAAACAAAATAAATAATCACCTAGTGAAACTTTGAGATTTAAATGTTATCAGTTAAACAAATTCAAATTCATGCTGATAACATTTTTAAGAAATAGACTTTGTACGACATCACAATAACCAGAAGTGCACAAACTAAAGCAGAAAATCAAGTTCTGAGGGGCTCCCAGCATGCACCTGTCAGCTCGTGGGGAGTTAGGGCAGGAACCCCCTAAGCTTGTTTGGCCAAAGGGCTTGAGGGGAGGCTCTCTCCTCCTCCTGCTGCCCCTCAGGATAGAGGTGGGCTGAAGTCTAAACACAGCCACAGCAGAGAAGGCCAAGGACAAACAAAACAAAACAAAACAAAACAAAACAAAACAAACAAACAAACAAAGTTAAATTATATAATGAGATAATCAGACAAGCAAAAAAAAAAAAAACTGAAAGGGTAAACCAATTACAAAGATAAAACTAGTGAATAAGCTGAAATAGATACACACACAAAAAAAAAAAAAGAAAAAAAGAAAAAATAGGTGATAAAAATATGCTTAAAGGTTTATTATGAGATCTTACCTGTCACCATCAATGGTTTTCTTGTTAGCTATCTGACAGCTTGGCCTATCCAAATTGCCAGAATGCCTTTGAGATGGAAAATGACTGATCCAGAAAACAAACAGTGTGGAAAAAACAAAAACAAAAGGAGGAATGTAACAGCTAAATGGAAATATATTATGGAGTTCAAGGCCAGGATGGTGGATCTCTGATTTAAAGGCTGAGATTGCAGAATGCTGAAGAACACTTCCATTTAAAAGTTTGGTGTCAGTAAGATTTTTAAATCGTTAATCTGTTATCCTCACCAAACTGCATATATTTAATCAGAATTAAGGTAAAATAGTAATATTGTGAAATATTATTATATTTTTTTATTTCAATACATTTCAAAAATGTGATGGTAAAGCTGTGATTGTAAAGCTGAATTTTCAACATTATTACTAAATTATCATTCTGATGTCAAAGGAATTATCAAATGATTTGCTGCTCAACAAATATTACTCATATTATTATTCTCATATATATATATATATATATATATATATATAAAATTATTTATTTATTTATTTTTTTTGTATTAATGTAAAACAGTAAGTGCCTTTATTGTCACTTACTGGCCCCAAGCTTTTGAAATGTTTTTGAAAAATTACACAGATATATGCCATGCCACAGTTTGGTTGTGGAGTGAGAATAGTATACTTGTAGGCATTGGATTCCCCTTTGCTTTCACATACCTTTCTCGTTCAGGTGAGTGGAAGTTTGACTCTGGTCTTAAACAAGTTGTGCTGGCACTTCTTACTCTGTCTAATGAAGGCTGAAGATCACTGGAAAGAAAGAAAGAAAGAAAGAAAGAAAGAAAGAAAGAAAGAAAGAAAGAAAGAAAGAAAGAAAGAAAGAAAGAAAGAAAATAAGAAAGAATAATCAGTATCATAGAGATTACTATTATTACTATTATGATAGTTGCTTGCTGCTATTATTTCTCAGGAATACATGTAAATACTGAAATATTTTCCAGCACCACACAAAAGATTTTAATTGCTCACTACTGCTCCTCACTACCTATTGATTGTACAGTTATCTTGTTTGAATTTAGTCAGCTAATCACTGTCCCCTTACCCAGAGCTGACCTCATCTGTGAACCTGAGAACACGCTGTGGAATGGCACTAAGAGGGATAACTCCATCCCTCTCTGTTCGCCGTGACGGTTTGTTCTTTAAGCATGCAGGGAGGGTAGAGCTTAGCACGGAAAGAAATAAAGAAATAAACAAAAGCATGCATAACAGCCACAAAAAGAAAGTAAGAATAAACTAAAACTGAAGTAAAAGAAGATAGGGGCTTGGCTTTTTATATGCGAAAATCACAAGAAGGGAAATTACTGATGCTCTCAGTTTAAGATACACAATATGGACAAAAGTATCTTAATTGCTGAATTCAGGATTTTCAATCAGACCCATTGCCACAGGTGCATAAAATTATGCAGTCTGCATTTACAAACATTTGTGGAAAACTGGGTTGTTCTGAAGAGCCTAAGCTTAGTTCACTTCAGAATTCACTTGAAAAATTCAAGCATTGTACTGTGATAGGTTGCCACATTTGCAGTCAGTTTGTGAAATTTCATCCCTGCCAGATATTTTACGGTCAACTGTAAGTGGGAGGCTAATATTCAAAAGTGGAAGCGTTTAGGAACATCATCCATGAAGTGGAAGACCACGTAAAGTCACAGAGTGGGGTTACCGAGTGCTGAGCCACATGGTATGTAAAAGTCGCCAATGCTCTGCTGATCCCTTATGCCGAGTTCAGACTGCACGATTTTCAAAGTAGTCGGGTCACTGTTCTTTTCACACTGCATGACTATCTTGGCCAGCATTCAGTCGCTGCTATGTTCATACTGCATGATGGATCGGCGACAGAAGGTTTCACACTGCATGACTTTACAATAGGAAGAATCGCCGACAACTCTGTCTGGCACGCAAACTACGTTTCACAACCAAACACACGCGAGACATGACAAGGAAACAATGCGCGCAAGACCAGAGTTCTCACGTGAGACTGGCCCTGTGTCTCAATCAGCTCCCTAGCGCCCTAGGTCGTGAATCAGTATATAATGAAAGCGAATGTGGCTGATACCCTGATCAGTGCCCTGACTGCTGAACTAGGGAGCTGATTGAGACACACGGTGGGATTATTATTAAAAATAGTAGCCCGCAAGAAGCTTGAAATACGAATTGCCTGTGCGCTGATTTGCAGCGAAAACAACATAAAGAAAAGAAGAATATGGAGAAGGAAATGTTTGGGGAGACGCGAAGAACAAGGATTGTGTGTTCTGCAACGACAGTTGGAGCAAAATACATAACTTTTCAATGTGCTGCTGTTGATGGTCAAGCAAATGTTTGTGCTTTGCTTCTGTTTGATATAATTGTAATGTTTATCTGAAACGAAGCCATGCTTGCTGATATTGTGGTCTATAACTCCTCCCCGAACTCCACACTGCTCTGTATCTTGCTCTCTCATTGGCTGTCGGTCATCGCCGATGTAGTTTTCAGTCAGAACACTTTTCACACTGCAGGATTTTGAATCGCCGACAGGTCCAGATATTTAGCATGCCAAATATCTCACGGGTGTCGGCGACTCGTCGGCGATTCTCTCAGATCACGTCTTTGCTCATTCACACTGCGTGATTGTCACTCACGTGAAGGAGCACCGATTTGCCTGTGATTTCGGGCATTTGTCGGCGATTTCTCAAAACCTGTCGGCGAGCCAAAATCGGGGCTAAAATCGTGCAGTCTGAACTCGGCTTTAGCTGAAGAGTTTCAAACTTCCACTGGCATTAATATCAGCACAAAAAAATGTGTGGAGGGAGCTTCATGGAATAGGTTCCCATGGCCGAGCAGCTGTATGTAAGCCTCACTTCACCAAGTACAATGCCAAGTGTTGAATGGAGTGGTGAAGGAGAATGTTACCTGTCTGACTGCCAACTGTAGAGTTTGGTGGAGGAGGGATAATTGTATGGGCCTGTTTTCAGGGGTTGGCCCCTTACTTCTAGTGATGGGAAATCATAATTCTTCAGCATACCAAGACATTTTTGGACAATGCTATGCTTCCAACTTTGTGGGAGTAATCTCAGGAAGCCCCTTTTCTATTCCAGCATGACTGTGCCCCATTGCGCAAGGTCCATGTTTGGATGAGTTTGTTGTGGAAGAACTTAACTGGCCTGCACAGAGCCCTGACCTCAACCTCATCGAACAACTTTGGGATGAACTGGAAGGGAGATTGCGAGCTCGGTACTCTCGTCCAACATCAGTGCTATAGATGAAAATGGTGGTGGGGGGCAACTCCATATTAAAATCTTTGTATTTAGAAATTGATGTCATTACAGTCCCTGTTGGTGTAATGGTCAGGTGTCGCAAAACTTTTGTCTATATAGTGTATGACCTAGAGCCTATCGTTGTGATAGGGGTTGCCAACTTCAGTGTACAATGTTATATTTATATTTGGGTCATGATATGAAAATATTGGAATTCATGAAATATTGTGATTATTTGTCTTCGGTGTATAGTTATTTAAAATTGTGATTTACTGTGTCTTCTGCTCACTTGATTCTCATTAATCTTCATTGGTCGTTGGTGCTTTACTTAAATATATAGCCAGCTTGTTCTGATTTTGAGTTCAGGTTGAAATGTAATAACTTAGTATGCGTTTCTTAACCAAAAGATTGCCCTGAATGGTAGTTAATTTAAAAATCAGCAAAGAAAATTAATATTATACATAGTCACTTTTAAAGGAAAACATTGTTAACTACAGTACAGAGATACAACACAATGAAAGGGAGGGGGAACAATGTCTGTATTGACTAAAACAGCACACAAATCACAGTAAGCATAGGTAAAATTTTAGCATTACTGAAAGGGTCTGGAAGTCTTCACTAACAGAATGGTAATTTGCTCAAGCACAACATTGATACTCAGTTAGTTTCAACCAGCTTACCTGTAAATATCTTTATGTATACCATTCACTAACAATGGCATCTTTGGGGGAAGTGTGTTACAGTGCCTAGCTAATTTCCTTATTACATTAGCACAAACAAGCAGGCATTAAAAAGAGCAAAAAAAAAAAAAAAAGAAAGGAAAAGAAAATTATTACTCAAGCAAACACAAAAACACGGCAGGCATAGAAAATAAATGAAAAGTTAAATTATTACAGATTTCAAACAAAGATCCTTGAATCAGGCAGAAAATAAATTGCACTTGTATTGCACTAAATCCTCATTTGCTTGATTATATGTCTTTGCCAAATAATTTGTATGCTCTAAAATTGTCAAGAAATAAGTATCAAAAGGAACATAGAAATGCAAGGGATTCTGGGATACAGGTAACTCAAGGTGGCAGCTTACAGTGAGGGTTTGATTCACAGCTCTGGATTTTTACCTGTTTGTATGCAGGCACTCAGCACTCCCACCTCGGATTGATCTGTGCATCTCCAGGACCTCGCTAAGGTTGCCATGGTGATGGTGACACATTGACAATTTGACAACCAAACATAAAGAAAAGTAAGAGGATGGTAAAAAAAAATAAAATAAAAAATAAAAAAATATGTAGAAAATAATAGACATGTATTTAGCAATATTTTTACTATTATTAATGGGAATTAACTAAAAACTATGGCTGTTAGTCATATTAGTAGTATTAGTATTTAGTAAAGTAATAGCATAAAAAATGTTGTTCACAATATGAAAATCAAGTCAAACTCCGTTTCTAAAACATTCAAAGTTCTTGATGCTATACTTATCAATAATAGTAAAATATCTAGGTGTGAATAAAATTATACAGTTCAATATAGCTAAAGCATACAATTAATAAAACGGCACAAATCAATGTAGAGTGCTACAAAGTTTTCCACAAACACACACACAAACACATTTTTATATATGCATTTGGAGCATTAAGCACTAAAATAGCGATACCTGTCTTCTGAATATTCATAGTCAGAATCTCCAGAGCGATGTTCCTGATGGGAGTCATGGTAACGAGAGGGAGAGTAGGAATGATGACGGTTTTTGTGGATCTCGTCCAGACTCCTGATGAGAGGATGAAGGGTGATGAGTCGTACAGCACACATAAATCATCCTCTAGAGGGCAAGACACTTCACACAGCTATATCACCTCCAGCATAATATTCTTACAATATAACACTTAAGTAGCCTATGTCCTCTGCATGAAAATGCGTGCATGAATGGGCTCTAATCTGTGTCTGTACACATGTGAAACATATGAACAATGTACAAATGTTTTCATTATTGCAACATTTGTTTCCAACCATGTTATTTAATTTAATTACTAATTATAATATAGAATAATAGATCAATAATAAAGGTATGTTCAGTGTTAATTGTTGTTATGAATGGTCAAGTCACCTTTATAAAATATAGACTGTTTCAAAGCAGCTTTACAGTGATAAACAGGAACATAACAATTCAATGATGCAAACAGAATTCATTTCTGCTGTAAAGCAGCTCTAAAAAGACAATAGTAAACAGCCATTATTCAGTTGAAATCAGTTCAGAGTTCTTTCATTTCGGTTCAATAACTATGTAAAGTTCATCAATTATGAAATGAGTTCAATTCAGCTATAAAGCAGCTCTGCAGAAAACAGTGATTTCATCATTCAGGGGTGCGTTTCCCATACAACTATGTAACTCGTTCACATAACCTTTTGTTTAATTAACAATAAATTTAATGCGTACAATATGCATTGAATTGGACAAATAACCTACGTTAGTGAATAATTGTGTAGTACAACTATTTTCCTGCTCATCTGAACAAATGCTGCATGTCAGAACCAATCAATCACAGAGAGCGTTCACTACATTCAAAAAGGGCTGCATGCGTTTGGTATCATAAGAAACCATTGATGCTTTTGGGAAACACAGCCCTGAACAATGCTTAACAGAAGACAGAACAACATAATGTGTTTGAGTTATTTCACAACAAACAAAATGAAATAGTAGCCTACATAGTTTTTGCAATTACATTTATTTAAATTGAACGTTAAAAGTTTGTATTGATGTTCTGTAACTACACTGTCAGAATACTAAGTTTGCATTTTATGGGTGCAACAGCCTGTCACTGGCAGTCCCTTGACCAATACTGCAGTGACCATAGTTCAGCTAGGTCTACAGTATTTATAGATTTCCATGGTTACCACTACAAGTAACCATTTTTACCATGTGTAAACAAAAATATAATCTAATAAGTTGCAATTCAGGCATATTGAATGTTAAAATATCTTTCAAATATAATGTTAAGTGGGTATCATTACCCATTTTACTTCTAGTAATTCAATAATTTAAGGACTTATTAATAATTTAATAACTTGTTCAGATTAGAGGTATCGTATCAGTAACGATATCGCCGATATTGGCCTTGAAAGTATATTGGTATCGTATCGAAAACAAAATAATTGGTATCGCCCATCCCTAATGATGCATCGTTGAACAAATCAACTAGCTAGTCACGACTGTTTCCCGAAACCATTGTCGCAAATCTGTCGTTCAACCACGTTGCTGAATGACATCACACAGATGGTGGAGTAATAACTTCTTTAAATGAATCCGTTTGAGATCCGTTTGCTAGATTTTTTTGCTATAAATTATGAAGATGGCTTCTGAGGAGTAATTCTCATTTTCCTCATTTTGCTTTATTTCCAGATTCAATCATATGCCCATTCTTATGTGCCAGAGCACGTACGCACATGCGCACTCTTCAAAAACGATGCTTAAAATCTTTTGACAAACTAAAATATGTAAATGACATTTGTATATATTCAAAATAAAAGATATATATTATACTTAAAGGGTTAGTTCACCCACAAATGAAAATTCTGTCATTTATTACTTACCCTCATGCCGTTTCACACCCGTAAGACCTTCGTTAATCTTCAGAACACAAATTAAGATATTTTAGTTGAAATCCGATCTTCATGAAGCATCGGATCATAAATGAATCAGTGTGTCAAATCATGATTCAGATCGCGTGTCAAACTGCCAACGGCTGAAATCACGTGACTTTGGCGCTCTGAACAGCAGATTCGACACACTGATTCATTATGCTCCGATGCTTCCTGAAGCAGTGTTTTGAAATCGGCCATCACTAAATAAGTCGTTGTTTAGTTTTTTTGGCGCTCCAAAAATATCCTCGTCACTTTATAATGTTAATATTGAACCACTGTACTCACATGAACCGATTTAAATATGTTTTTAGTACCTTTATGGATCTTGAGAGAGGAAGTGTCCATTGCTCCCTAAGGAGGCCTCATGGAGCTATCAAATTTCAACTAAAATATATTAATTTGTGTTCTGAAGATTAACGAAGGTCTTACGGGTGTGGAACGACATGAGGGTAAGTAATAAATGACAGAATTTTCATTTTTGGGTGAACTAACCCTTTAATGTCAGCTTGCTTATTTTGCTCAAGATAATGATTTATGAAGTCCACGTGTCATAAAAACAAGAAACTATGCTTCTAACCACAGCTCGAGAGTTGTCGTTTCAACCACACAAGTTTGCGGTGCAGTTTGTGACTGTTTGTTTGAACTATGGTTTCGGGAAACACCAAATCGTTGAACTATGTTAGTAACGACGGAACTTGCGATGTTAATTGGCTAACTATGCTTTTGGGAAACACACCCCAGCTAAGTTGAGTTCTCATCCAATAGAGTCAGTGCAGTCAAAACAGTAATATTGCTGAATATTAAGTGTCTCCAGTTAGTGGTCAGTTAGGCTGAATTTGTTAAACATGTAAATATGTGGTGTCCAATTGATGTGGCTCACCTCTGCATAGGGACATGTGCAGGTCGTGACCGGGCTCTACATTGGTCCTCTCTGTGCGGGGATACTGACCGCGAGCGATGCTGTATGGTCGCCTGTCTCTCAGGTACGGTCAGCGTACTTGACCTCTCTCTGTCTCTGGAGTTCCTCTCTGCTGCTTTAATACATATACATTTTGTGTCACAGACTTATTCCAGTCAAAACAATACAAAAACCTTTTGCAGGGACACACCCACATTCACATTTCTAAAACTACTACAACAATTCATGCCAAAGGATTGTGCTGAGGTTCCAGCACAACCGCTACTGCTCTACACATGCTAGAAAGAAAACAAGCAAAAAAAAAAAAAAAAAAAACAACTTAAAAGGTTCATCTGATTTAGTCACCTTATGTGTTTATTTTCACAATCAATTGGTTTTACGTATTACTTTAATGTTATTGAAGGACAATAAAGTTAACTATATGTGGTGCATGAGTTTTTTTTTTTTCTTTTTGTGTTCTCATGAATATTTTTACCATCACCATGTCATTTAACATTTATCCCATGTCTCCATAAACATTTGCTTCTCTCTCTCTGTCTTTTTTTTTTTCTTTTCTTTTTCTCTTGAGATAGCAGTTAAAATCCAATTAACCAGTAAAAAAACAAATTAGAGATACACAAAGGCTTCATGCACAACAGTAAGCAAATAACACCCCAAAAGTACTTGCAATCAGTATCAATGTTATAAATTAATTTCCCAGAATTCAGCTGTAAACAACTAAAGATAATGCTACAGTACAACTGATAAAGGATTTGCTGGTTACAACCACAGAGATTAAGAGCTTTAATTAGGCTAACCCAATCCATCAAATCATGATGTGAAACAAAGCATTAACTAGACCTAAAAAGCGTATGTATCATTTCTGTATAATTTTCACTGAAACACATACAGATTTCTCTGCTACAGTTCACTTACGAAAATATCTGTGAAGCGAATGTATTATAGTACAATTTAACATTTAGAACTGGAGAGGCAGATTGAGTTGTTGTCAGGATTTGATGCTCTTTGTAAGAGAAATCTGACTTACATTTATAACTTGCAGTTACATTAAAATGTAGATTTGGAAAGGAAATTAATTCCCAATCAAAGTTGAAAGAAAATTAGAATAAGCCCTAATTTAATCATTGAGCACTACAGAGTTTCTGAGAATTCATGACTCATGCATCTGATAAACTTTTTTTATGATTGCTCAAAGCACTAACACTGAACAAGTACAGTTTTAATTAATAAACAGAACTTAAATGGAAAGCACTCAAATATCTGCACTGTAGACATAAGCATGTAAATAAACATTGCACTAAATATCACTGCATAGATAATTAACATAAATGTCATTATTAACTCCTCAATATTGAAATTGACTATTAAAGTGATACTGGTGCAACTCTATAGCAGAATGTCAATCACATAGATTGCCCAGAAAACAATCAATGATTTTATCTTGGATATCCAAGATACATTTATAGTTTAAGAACAATATACAGTGTTTACTGCAGGTCTGACAACTTGCAGTACTCTTATGTTAAAAATATGCACGAAACATAGTATAAAACAATTTAAAATATCAGCCACAGCATATTCTTCTTTTATGCTCTAAATTCTATAGCAAGCTTTTCTACAGGCATGCAACAGAGGTGACATCCATTGTCATAAGACCCATATTAATCCTGTTACATGCTGTAATACAATCTTATAATCACTTTTTAACCTCTTGCTATTGCAGCTTGACAACAAAATTAAACAGGTCTTATGAAGGTAATAAAAGTATGTTTTTATAGAGAGTGATTGACTTACAGAGTCATTCCTCCACAGTGTCCATGCACAATTCATGTGAGGTGTTTCTGTGGTTCAAATTAACACTCTACAGTATAGCCCATCATAGGAGGAGAGAGACTGTATTCTGTACTTCAAAAACTAACACAACCTTCTTTATAATCCATTATTCTATTCTAACACAGCAATTTTCACCACACTTGTTCATCTTATTCTTTTATCTATGTGCCAATTAAGAATCATATTCACTTGTATATCAACTAATGGGATTCTATACAACTAAAAGGCTTGGAGGAAGAATAAAAAAACAAAACAAAAACAAATAAACAAACAAACAAACAAAAACAGCTGTATTCACTACAGTACACCTCTGCAGTAATATTAAGTGACATTAGCTTTCTCTCTCACCCTGTGTTGGGTTTCTACTCTTCGAACAGAGTAATCATTGCCCCCACCCACCTGAGGACACTACTGTTATACCATCATCATAATCTGTCTCAATGATGCGATGAGATCCTGAGACACACACACACACACACATACACAGCATACAATTCAACTGCTGAACATAAAAACATGTATTATAACTGCATTATAACCTACATTCAAATCTATTCAAGTCTTATTTTCCTTTATAGTGAACAAAAACATTTTTTAAGATTTAGTATGTTTTTTGTTTGTTTGTTTGTTTTTTCAGTTTTAAATTGCCACAATTATGCTATTTTAAGTGTTACTAATTTTGTTTTGAAGGTCTCCTACAATATACAATACATATATCAAAGGACGAAAGTCTCTGTCTTCAGTCTAGGGGCACTTTAATAACTTTCAGAAATTTAAGTAATGGATCTTAATGCAGTTTTTCTATTATGATGTACTGTTAAACAATATATTAAGTTGAATTAATGCAATTCATTTGGGGGGTTAAAATAGGTCTGATTTTTTGTTGTTGTTGTTGTCTTCTTAACCTGAATAATTATTTTGGTTGCATTGTTTGAGCATTTGCATGATTTATTTATACTGTAGTTGTTGATTTTGTTTTCATGTTTAGTATCTTCTTGTTCTGTGATTTCAGGATGCCTTTGTTCCTGTACTTGAAATTATCAGCTGCATTTTTCATCTTGTCAACAACATTGCTGATGGAAATGTTCATTAACAAAGTGTTTTTTGATTATGAGAATGACTACAAAGACAAGGCGGAAAATATGCATAACAATGATAATTAAATGTTTTTTTAAGAAAACTTTTAACAAAAATATGACAAGAATAAAACAAATAGCACAGCAAGATATTGACAATGCACATTTTTTAACAGAAGAAAAATCTTGAAATAATGTGATTGTTTCTAATAATACAATCATGCTGGGAATTGTCCCGCTTGAGCTTCGCGAGATAAACAATGAACACCAGTAAACTGAAGTGCTTAATTAACTCACCCAAATGCTCTTTCTGTAACAATGCAATAAAACCCATCTATAACATGTCAAATGAATAACTGAAGAATTCACAACATTGTATAACACTAGTTATAATGTTATTTCAGGAGATCAAGATTTTACAATTTCTGTTTCTTTTGTTAAATGTTGATACGTGTTTAAAGTAATTTGATTTTAATTCTCATCAACAAAAATTTTATTTTTGTCACCTAAAATTAGTAAAATGTATGAATTTGAAACATTGACTAAATTCAAAGGCTTTTTTTCTTTTTTTCTTTTATCCTTTTTTTTTTTTTTTTTTTGCCAAAAGACAAAAACTATGAATAAAACAAACTAACAAAAAAAGTGTAAAAAAAAAAAAAAAAAAAAAAAATATTAGTTAGACTATTTCATGATTGTGGTGTTGTTAGTAGATTAGGAAAACAAGAACTTTGCTCTCCATGACATATACATTTCTCATAGAAAACATGAAATGAAGCATATAATATTGACCAATTTGAAACCACTACTTAGGAACTCTTCTAAAACTGGGGTTATGTATGCAACCCGGTTCCCTGTGAAGGGAACGAGATGCTGCATCATGGCGTTGACAGTATGGGAATGCTCCTGTGTAAGCTGGTGTCTGAAGCACTAAAGTGTCTAAATATATCTGAATGGCCGAACATATGGCTATAAATTCTTAATTGTCTAAAAAAGACAATTCTAATTGTCAGATTCTAATTGTCTGAAAAAGACGCACAGGTGTAACATAGGTGTGGCAACGTGACACAGCATCTCATTCCCTTCTCTTGGAACCGGGTTACATACGTAACCCAAAAACTCCCCTTAGAAGTGGAACTTTGATGCTGCGTCATGGCGTTGATGCAATGGGAACTTGAACTCGGAACTCGAGAGACTTGCGGTGACAACACAGCCCAAGTGCCCAGCCCTTGTTCAGGAACAGTGGCCTCTTCCACAGCTGAAGAGTAAGTAGCTCACAGCGCGTGACCCTTATAACCCTGGAAAGATGATTAAGAGGTTGAAAACCCCTGCTCTTGAGTCAGAAATGGAACTGTCTCATGTACAGCAGGCCCAATGGAATAATGTTGACCTAGCAATCTCTGTACTTATAGAACTGAAAGCTCCTGGCCTAGCCTGCGTCTCTTACAGTGGTTATGATCGAATCTACACATGCAGATGTGCCTGCATTGTGGTCAGTTCCCACACTACCCATAGAAAAGTGATTCTCTGTTTTGGAGAAAGCACACTCTTTTTGAGGTTTAATCTGAGTACCAGACACTTTATTTGGGCGAGCCATGCTCAATGCCATGCAGCTAACTCTTCTGACTGGGCTAATATCAACCAGTCATTGATGTAGTCGAGTACAAGAATGCACTGGAGTCACAGTGGAGCCAGAACAGCATCCATGCACTTGGTGAAGATGCATGGGGACAAGGTTAGGCTGAAAGGAAGAACCTGATATTGGTATGCTTCACCCCCGTAAAGAAACCGGAGGAACTTCCAGTGTTCTCGCAATATCTCAGTTTAGAAATTAGAGCTGCCCCCTAATTGTCAACTAATCGTTAGTCGATGAGAAGAGGCTTAGTCGACCAAAATTGGTAGACTACGCAGAAAGTAAAAAAAAAAAAAAATAAATCCACAGGATGTGGAGAAATCACATACGTTTGCCGGCGCACTGTGGCAAGCTTTATGCGTGCACTTGAGCGCTGATTAAGTTAGGTATTATATAGGTGATTAAAGTCTTTATTATGATTTATATGGTTTATTAATATAAACGTGCAATTAGTCGACTAACCGATTAAATGAACGACTACTAATCGACTAGAAAAATCTTTAGTCGTGGGCACCCCTAGTAGAAATATGCATCTTTTAGATCTATTGTCACAAATTAATCCTCTGATTGAATTTGTGACATGATGAGTTTGATGGTTAGCATCTTAAACCTGTATGTCCGAAGAGTACGGTTCAGGAACCCTGCAGATCTAAATGAAGAGTACCCTGCAGATCTAAAAACAGATGCAACCCCCCAGTTCTTTTTGGATCCTAACAAGTACCAACTGTAAAACCTAGCTTCTCTTTCTGGGAGGGGTACTCTTTCTATGTGCCCATTTGCACTTGCAGGGGAAAGATAGCCCACAAGTGTCTCTTCCACCTTAGGCATTGCCCCATACCCATGCTTGCGCATCCTGACCATCGTAGAATATGTCGAGGTGGCAAGGGTATGTACGTGGGATGAATATGGGTTCTTTGATGACTTCAACACCTCAGTGTAGAGGTCAGGGAAGAACGCAACATGGCCGCAGGGAAGGTCATCAAGCTTGGAACGAATGATCGCTTACAACTGATCTTTAACTTGGCTACTGCTTGAGCAATAACCTTGAGAAGCTCCTCAAATGTGGCAGATTTAAGGAAACTGCTCTGCCGAATCAACCATCTGCTTGTCTACCTCCATCCCCTCAAAGTTAGATTCAGACAGCATGAGTTCCTTATTTTGGTCCAAAGAAATCGTAGAGCGAATGTAGAGATCCAAAACGGGGTCCTCAGAGTCAGTAGAGACAGCAAGAGACACCCGCCTCCGCCAACTCGTCCTGCGATCCCCATGACCTGAGACACCACGCTGTCTTGGCAGCAGCGGGACCGAGCCACGAGGTGCAGTTGCTTGACTCTCATCCCTCAGGAAGAGAGCCAAGCAAGACTGGAGCTTAAGCTTATTGTAATTTCACAATGTACACAATCAGCCCCCTCAAGGACTAACCAAGCATGCTCCTAACCCACACAGAAAATGCACGTCGTGTGAATCATCCGCTGTAATAAAATGTGTTCACGAGGCAGACATCTCCTATAGTTTTCTAACTCCTGTCTAAAGACTTAAAATACACACACAATACAGGAACAGACATACGCTCAACAAGCATGCAGCTTCTGAAGACAAAGAAGCTGACCATGTGCATTTCTGGCATCTGCTTTGTTCCCATTTGCCTGGCAAGGCCAGACTGATATATCTTCTACAAGAAGATCGCCCTCCGTCCAAACTGTATCGTGCAATCAGATTCGTTTATTTCAGTGACGCAAACAGCGTCACTCTAGTGCGGCGAAAGTTCC
The DNA here is from genome assembly GCF_018812025.1 of Megalobrama amblycephala. Taxonomy (NCBI): domain Eukaryota; kingdom Metazoa; phylum Chordata; class Actinopteri; order Cypriniformes; family Xenocyprididae; genus Megalobrama; species Megalobrama amblycephala. The sequence continues at coordinate 33,179,764 of NC_063050.1, forward strand.
TTCAATATCAACAAAGATTGCACACGGGAGACCCTAGAGTTTGTTCTATTCAGCCGTGAATTCAGTTTTAAATGACCAAAAACACATTAATTATTTACTTTTCGCTGTTGACTCTCTTGTCGCTTTGCTAACGTTATATCCGCCCTTCTCTGATTGGTTTACTCCGCTTCCTGTTTGCTCGGATTTGCTCCGCCCTAGAAATCGAATTGATTCAATGGCCGACCAGACTCATCCGCTGGTACAGTGGTGAGGCTGGATTTTCCAGGCAACGTTCCCATAGCATCAACGCCATGACACAGCATCAAAGTTCCACTTTGAAGGGGAATATCCTTTATCTAAACAGGTAATCAAGTCATCTAGACCCAAATTTTAAGACATTGTATGGTCAGTAGATACATTTCAAATAAAAAAATAAAAAACATGCAAACTGTTGCCTTCATTATTTAAGTTCTATGAACAGCTAACTTTTTACAGTGATAACTCACACTAGTAGCACATATACTAGCTTTTACTTACTTTGTAGTTTTTTACTAGGACTATCTCCATGAACATGTCTGCGGGGGAGGCAGGGGGATGGCTGAGGCAACGGTAGGGATGACACATCATGGGTCTGCAATTTGTACCAGTGTGGCTGATCATCCAATAAAGCTGTTTCCAGCTCAATCAGAATCTGGGCAAAGACACAGCCAGAAAGAGGAATTTGAGCCATGATAGATGATTTGAACCTATTTGGAGGCCAAAAGTAGCTGAAGGGTCCTGTACTGTATTGATGTTATGTTAAGTGAATCCAGTGGAGTCAATAGAATTGAACACATTACTTCAAACATGCACTTTCATTGAATTCACTTCTGAAATGAATTCATACAAATGCATATTAAATGTTGTTCTGAACCTATATATAGATACATAGATATGTTACTGTCAAAACAAAATAATTGAAGCACACACACCTCTCCAAGAAATTCACTCTCTTCTTCCTGGACTCTGGGCTGGTCCCAAACAGTGATCTCCAACATGCGCTCTCTGAAGTCTCTGCGGTGGATGTGAGAATACAGGAACGTCTGGTTCCATTTTGGCTCTGCACTCTTCTTCACAGTTTTCGTCCTTCTCTTGCTCTTGTCACTAGAGGAATGTAGTGTGTTTAAAAGAGTGTGTACACTCTGCAAAACTTCTCTGTAAATTTCTCCCAAAAATCAGCACAGAAAAAGCAACAAAAAGTCTGCAGATTCCATTTCCACCTGCTTATTATTCAATGTTTTTACACGGAATGCATTTTATAAACTCAGCATTACCCAAAATGGAAAATGCAACTCAGGTCTTACAGTACAAAGCTAGTGCACTGATAAATATATCATGAAAGAAAAAACAAAAACAAAAAAACAAACCAAATGCTTAAAAAAATAAAAAATAATAATGTATTTCTGATGCCACCAATCTATTCAAAATTTGTAGTCTCTTATGCTCATAATGACCTTTGTCTTTGATAAAATCTTTATTTAATCAAAAATACAGTAAACTTGAACATTGTGAAATACAATTACAATTTAAAATAACCATATTGTATTTTAAAGTATTTTTGAATGCAAATTATTCCTGTGATTCAGCAAAGCTGAATTTTTAGCAGCCATTGCTACGGTCTTCAGAATCACATGATACTTCAGAAATCATTCTAATATGCTGATTTGGTTATTTCATTATTATTATTGTTTCTTATTATTATCATTATTGATTATTGCTTAATATTTTTGTGGAAACTGTGATACATTTTTTCAGGATTCTTTGATGAATAGAAAAACATTTATTTGAAATAGAATTTTTCTGTAACAATTTAAAGTGTTCTTTCTGAATAAAACAATATTTTTTATTTAAAAAATGAAAATTAAACTTTTGAATGGTAGTGCATGCAAACTATTACCTCTTGAAAAAAATCTGTAAATGTAAATATATTTTAGGGTTTTTTTTTGTTTTGTTTTGGGGTTTTTTACCTTCTATCAGGAAGAAAATACATTTTGACGTAGGGATTTCTGGGTCGTCCGTCAGGTCGGGGAGGCAGTTCTCGTGCTTGTAGGACATTTACAATAAGCTGATGGCCCACTTTATCATACCATAATTTCACCTTGGTAAAAAGAAATAACACTTTCTCAAATTTCACAAAATGTTGGCAATACATAATTTAAATGTGAGCTAGCAGATAAAATATGTCATGTCACCAAACCACCTTTTTTTTCAGTTGAGAAAACAGGGATAAATATTTTCTCTGCAAAGTGGTTTTACACTTACCGACAGCTGGCCTGGCAGTACCAGAGGGAGGTCTCTCAACATCCCAGGACTAGTTGGTGACATTACAGAGATGGATGGACGGTCCATCTTTTGTGATTCATCTATAGAACTCGAACCAGCTGTAAGTTTAAATAGCTGACATGTTAAATGTGCAGCTGTGAAGATGTATTGCACGCTTAGTGGAGAAATGTTTTAATAACAAGGATAAAATTAGGAGTTAAAGTGATAATTCAAGCAAATATGTAAATTCTGTTATCGTTTACACACCCTATTGCAGTTCATTTTGCAAGAATTTCTCATCAGTTTTTGTCATGTCATTCAGATTCATTTATTTTTTATTATTAAAAGTCAGTTTTACTCTTACTAAAATGATATCTAATTTTATTCTATAAAAATTAATATTTTAGTTTACAAACCCGATTCCAAAAAAGTTGGGACAAATTGTGAATAAAAAAGTAATGCAATAATTTACAAATCTCATAAACTTATATTTTATTCACAATAGAATATAGATAACATATCAAATGTTGAAAGTGAGACATTTTGAAATGTCATGCCAAATATTGGCTTATTTTGGATTTCATGAGAGCTACACATTCCAAAAAAGTTGGGACAGGTAGCAATAAGAGGCCGGAAAAGATAAATGTACATATAAGGAACAGCTGGAGGGCCAATTTGCAACTTCTTAGGTCAATTGGCAACATGATTGGGTATAAAAAGAGCCTCTCAGAGTGGCAGTGTCTCTCAGAAGTCAAGATGGGCAGAGGATCACCAATTCCCCCAATGCTGCGGCAAAAAATAGTGGAGCAATATCAGAAAGGAGTTTCTCAGAGAAAAATTGCAAAGAGTTTGAAGTTATCATCATCTACAGTGCATAATATTATCCAAAGATTCAGAGAATCTGGAACAATCTCTGTGCGTAAGGGTCAAGGCCGGAAAACCATACTGGATGCCCGTGATCTTTGGGCCCTTAGACGGCACTCTATCACATACAGCAACGCTACTGTAATGGAAATCACAACATGGGCTCAGGAATACTTCCAGAAAACATTGTCGGTGAACATAATCCACTGTGCCATTCACCGTTGCCGGTTAAAAGCCTTTAGGTCAAAAGAGAAGCCATATCTAAACATGATCCAGAAGCGCAGGCATTTTCTCTGGGCCAAGGCTCATTTAAAATGGACTGTGGCAAAGTGGAAAACTGTTCTGTGGTCAGACAAATCAAAATTTGAAGGTTTTTTTTGAAAACTGGAACGCCATGTCATCCGGACTAAAGAGGACAAGGAAACCCAAGTTGTTATCGGCACTCAGTTCAGAAGCCTGCATCTCTGATGGTATGGGGTTGCATGAGTGCGTGTGGCATGGGCAGCTTACACATCTGGAAAGGCACCATCAATGCTGAAAGGTATATCCAAGTTCTAGAACAACATATGCTTCCATCCAGACATCGTCTCTTTCAGGGAAGACCTTGTATTTTCCAACATGACAATGCCAGACCACATACTGCATCAATTACAACATCATGGCTGTGTAGAAGAAGGATCTGGGTACTGAAATGGCCAGCCTGCAGTCCAGATCTTTCACCCAGAGAAAACATTTGGCGCATCATAAAGAGGAAGATGTGACAAAGAAGACCTAAGACAGTTGAGCAACTAGAAGCCTGTATTAGACAAGAATGGGACAACATTCCTATTCCTAAACTTGAGCAACTTGTCTCCTCAGTCCCCAGACGTTTGCAGACTGTTATAAAAAAAAAAAAAGAGGGGATGCCACACAGTGGTAAACATGGCCTTGCCCCAACTTTTGAGATGTGTTGATGAATGAACATGCAAACTTAATTCTGAAATAATAACATTACAAGGAGTACATTTGAAAAAAAAAAAAAATATTGTAAATTCTTTACGCTTTATTCATTGTCAGTTTATAAAGAAATATTTTTTTAATGTCATAAAAAACATTAACATTGTTAACATTGTTAATGACATGAGTGTGAGTAAATGATGACAGAATTTTCAAATGACATGAGTGTGAGTAAATGACTATTTAGTCGATGAATTTTCACAAAACTTACTTGATTCTAGAGGAGGATGTGATGTCCCTGGAAGTCTTGGTGTATCTCTGTAGGAAAATTGAAACACAGGAAAAAAGAATGTCAGTTGACAGATCATTAGTTTTTCTCTCTGTCATTTTTTTCCTCTTGAGACATCATGGAAACACTGTCCAGTCAAAGGAAAGAAAAGGGAACCAAAGGACCACTTTAATGTAATGGCTGAACAGCTTTAACTGTGAGAGGAGGGTCTGGGCATGTAGGGTGACAATGGGACACTGGGAGGAATAATACTCTCAGATACTTTACTTACTGATATGCTCTATAGACCTTTTTCAAGAAGTTTTTGGACAGAATACGTTGAATACATCTTTAACGTGCAACAGGAAGAAAAATCATTGGAGTCAGAGGTTTGTTTTCTGTTATTTCATTTCCAAACCAGCTGTTGATTTTTGTGCTTTGTTTAGCTTACCCAATTGGTCTGGAAACAACTATTTCCACTTGAGGTGCTGACTGGGACTCTAGAATAATATTGTACACTTCCTTTTTAGTTGCTCCAGGCAAAGCCTTTCCATTCCACTGCAACACCTCATCGCCTGAAATAAAAAATAAAAAAAAGAAACCATTTAGCACTTAGCGGTGTCCTGCATAGACAGACTGACTGAATAATGAGCTGTGAAAAATTACATGTAGATATGCAACCAAAAATATCAACAGAGATCTAGCTAAAGACATCCATAAAGCTATGGTCAAAAATATTTTAAAATCTTAAATAGTTATCTTACATAGTTAGCCAAATTTAAATAACCATTACCTGCTCGTAAATGACCTACAATGTCAGCCAAACTTCCTTTCTTTACTTTGGTGATAAAGGCCCCCAGTCTCCCTGACTCCGTCATTTTCCCACCAACCACCTGGACAGGACAGATGACAGAGTCAACCATGTTTACTCACAATTTGCAATAACAAACTAAGTACTGTTCTTCAGCTTCTTTACATAGACCTTTTGTAAAGCATGGCACTATGTGTTGTTTACGCTCTGCTTGAGCGTCCGGTGTGAAACTGGCGTGATTTTGGATAAAATGTCTGCCAAATGCATAAATAGGATAACGAAATATCCAATCATTTACCAGGGATGACCAAACAAAAGAAAAAAATGTGTTTAGAATTATGTAAGTAAATGTAAAATAAGGAAATAAAACTATCAGGAGTACAGACTGTATAAAAACACCAGAACAAGAACAGTAAAAAAAAAAAAAAAACAACAAAAAAAACAAACATACTTTTGAATGAGATTGTACAGATGATTGTATCTCTTCCTGGCTATGTTTAATCAGCTAGTTTTGTATAACCCTACACTTCAATTTTATAAAACGTTCCATAAAAAGCTGTTTGAAAAGCAGTTATTTAGAATTGGTTCATTTGCTAGCTGACAGAATAGCTTTGGATGTTTATTTCATTATCATTATTCCCACATTACAGTTTTCTTTTTATTATTATTATTCGTTTTGGTACTATTTTCACAAGATGAGCATTTTCAAAACCCTTAGTACAAAACTTCAAACTGATCACACTTGTAACACAGCTAGTCATTCTTTCAAAACCTAGCAGATTCCAATCTCAGCTGGAGGCACAGTCAGCTTTTCATTATATGGACATACTGTAAAATAGGACTCTTTGAATTGGTTTTGTTCAGTGTGGATGCAGAACAACACAGAGGTGCAGAGAGAGAGGGAGAGAGAAAATGTCTGGGTGAGGGAGAGGAATAGTTGAAGGAGGAGAGGAGTAGTTGGATCAGGACAAAGGAGAAGAAGAGGTATGGGAGAGGAGGAAGAATATGTGCTGGATTGTGCATCTCTTTGGATTTTTATAGATATTGTATCTATAGACATAGTTTCTTGTTTGCAAATTCCGATATGGATAACCACATGTGAGAGAGAGAGAGAGAGAGAGAGAGAGAGATTTGCAATTTGTGAACACAAAGCAGGATAGAGTACAAGGGAGAGGAAGCTGTCAATGACTGTGTAACATCAGATTGATCAGAGATGCATCAGAAGAAGAGAGACAGATGGCATCAAATACAGCATTTTTCATTACAGTATGCCATACTGTAACATATGCTTCATCTGTAAAGGTCAACTACAGTATAGATCCAGTGTATTATCAAAAGGTGTGATGAAGTTATGAAATGTCCATGAGGTTTTGTGCTAGAACAGAGTTTGCTGCCAGTATAGTAAATGTTATCACTGTGTCACATGGCTGAATATATACCGTAGTTGACAAGGGTGAGTTACAGTAATGTGGCAGTCTCTACCATGGTAATCTGTTTACAGTATCACGGCATACATACTGTAATGTAAAATGATGTATTTGATGCCATCTGTCTCCCTTCTTCTGATGCATCTTTGATCAATCTGATGTTACAGTCTCTCTCCCTTGTACTCTATCCTGCTCTATATGTTAACAAATTCCAAATCTCTCTGTCACACACACACACACACACACACGTCTGGTTCACTATCCTTGTAGGGATTCTCCATAGGCGTAATGGTTTTTATACTGTACAAACTGTATATTCTATCCCCTACACTAACCCTACTCCTAAACCTACCCATCACAGAAAACGTGAGGCATTTTTACATTTTCAAAAAAACATCATTTAGTATGTTTATTAATCCATTGCCCTCATGGGGATTGCTGGCTGGTCCACGTAATGTAGGTGATTTCAGGTTTTACTATGTTTTACTATCATTGTGGGTACCATTTTGTTCCCACAATGTAATATAAACCTGTACACACTTACAAACTCACACACACGTGCATGCTTGCACACACTTTGAACAAGATAAATCACTTATGTAAAAAGAATTCATTACATTTGGTTATCCATATTGGAAATGGCAAACAAGCTTCATAAAAACTATGTCTTAATAACTTATAAAAATTTATAGATATGCCAAATGATTAACTGATTAACCATTAAGTTCAGTTGGATTAAATAATAGACAAATGTATTAAACTGAACGAGAAGAGATGAAAATCAAAAGTTCAATAGTAAGAGCTTTATGAAAGGCAGTAACTGTGAATTAAACCTTTATATGAAACACTTATTTTGTGTAGTGAAAAGAATACTTTGTGATTTTGTGTATTGAACTAGCACAATTATGCTGAAATGTTTGAAAAAGTGCACTTTTGATGATCTGTTGTGATATTAGTACTAAGAGTTTTGAAAATGTATCAATTACTTGTGAAAATTGCACCAAATCCTTCAAGTGCAAGACACAGACAATATTATTAGCTGGTGTAAACTGTCATTGACAAGCTCACCTTCAGACCCAGTAGGGAACCGGCTTCTCGTGGCATGGTAGAACGCTTACTTAAAGTGATGCGGCCAATCAAATGATCTCCCTCTTTGGATGGCTGCCAGCTCACTGGATGCTGTGCGGAAACGAACAATGCTTTTTCAGTCCCATTAATGCAGAAAATATATGTGCTGACATATATTTCAAAGAGTTCATCTACAGAAATATGCTGTAATCAAACAACTTATGTGTCTGCTATTACACCCATTTCCACTGATACATGTTTGCTATATATGATTGACATCAAATTGAAATACTTACATGCCACACAGTGGGATCCAGAGGATGACAGTCCCAGTCACCTGCAAAATAAAAATTGACATTATAATGGACATTATAAACAGTAATTAATCAATGTGTAGCAGTTGTAGAAGCATTTTTATGGTTTTAGTTTTAATTAACGGTACACCATGTAACTTATTTGTTCAAAATTATCAAATTTAAATAAGAAGTCAATACATCCTCAGTCCTTCTTCCAAAATGTGTTTTCGTCATACCCTGATTCACTATGGTAAGCCTGTTATACATGTTTATATTTTATTTGATGTGTGTATTGTGGGAGTGGCATAGGTTAGTTGTCACAACAAATGAGAAAAGCTGACAGGAAACACACTAAATCTCGAACCTATGGGGAATTTTAAAAGAACGCTGAATAGAGGAGAGTCTTCTGGCAAAAAGAGAATGCAACAGTGCTCGTAATAAAATGAGAGTCAACATTGGCTTGGCTTTTTAGAGATGTGTAGAGCTGAGGGATTTGAAATGTTGTAAAAGCAATGAAAAGATGGCGTTTTTATTACTCAACAGGTGAGTAAGGTATTTTATTGAACAGATAAATTTCCATGTTCTCAAACAGAATTCATTGTAAAGCATTATCTATTGTGAAGAGTCATTTCATTATGGTTTGTTGTAGTGCTGTGCTGCAATTTATTTTCAATGAAGTACCATGTCTATAAATGGGTAAAGCTACAGTACAGTACTGTCTTCAGCTAGTCAGCCCAAGATCCTTGCCATCTAAACTGGTTATATTTCTTAAGCCTAGAAGTGATTGTTTTGTGAGCAGTAGGATAATCTTGGCCTCTTTATATTTATCTGCACAGTCAAAAATACTTCTGCAAAATGCATGCAGTGCAAATGCTAGAGTGCCAATAGTTACATAGTGTACATTTAAAGTAGTAACCCTGCTTTGTGAGAAATTAGTCTCTTGAATTCTGAGATATATGGGTCTGGTTTCACTTTATTTTGATGGTCCCTTTCACACATTCTTTTGACTATAAGTAACATTACACCTACGTGTCTACTAACTCTCTTTAGAGTGTTAGTAGAGTATTAGTAGACAGGTAGGTTTAGGGTTAGAATAAGCTGACACATACTTGCAAAGTTACTTATAGACAGTAGAATGGGGGAACATCACAATAAAGTATTAGCAGATATTAAAAAGATGGAGACTCCAGGTAGGTTGCAGTTCTGGAAAATGGTGGCGCTGGAGACTAAAGGGTTCCTGATGGTTTCACACTTAATTCTTCACCTTAATTCTTCAATCTTTTGCAGTTAACATGTGTCTTTTCTTTTCCACCTGATTTTGTATGACCCCACTGACCCCATGAGCATTTTGCTTTCCCTTGGTCATGCTTTAACTTTGCAAATTCTAGTATTGCATTAGTATTGCGTCCTTCTCATGAGCATTTAATCATTTTTGACTTTTCAGTCTGAGTTAAATCTCTTTTTTTGGCTCATTTTGCCTGTAAAAGCAAACCTGCCTAATAATTCTGCACACCTGAATATAAGGCATTTTTCATTTCCAGCCTTCATGAACAATTATATATCACTTATAAATGATTAAAAACAATATTAATAGTAGTTATTAAGATTGATGTGGATTGGAATTGGTAAAATGTGCTTGGAAAAAAAATATGATCAGAAAATCAGCTTGCCTAATAATTCTGCACACAGTGTATTTATCATATGCATTAACACACTCTTAACAATATGACAACTGGCAAAACCTTAAGAAACAGTGAAATTACTCATATTAATTTAAGAAATTATTTAAATTATGTTAATGTTTTTCTATTAAAACAACAAAAACAACTTTGCATTGTAGCACAGAGGTTGCATAGATACATTTATTCAGCAACCAGAATCACAAACATTATAGTCGAGATCCATGTTTGGATTTAATACAGTTCGTCACTGAGAAGGTTTGCTTACAGATTTAGTTGCAGCAAACAGCACAAGCAGCCTTGTGAAGGAACACAGACTCGCTGTATTACACATCATTCATTTAAGCTGAATATAACAATGGAGATCGATAAACTCCAATATACATGTGTATCAGTGTTTTTTTCTTCAGTGTTTTCAGTGTTTTGTCAGCTTACAGTTGTGTAGTGTGTGCTCACAAGCACACAATAGGTCTCAGACATGAGCTTGGGATGTTGACTGAAGGATGTGTGAGCTGGAGTAGCATGGACCTTCCAAATTATAAAAACACATGAATGTATGCGGAGAGGACCAGCCTGCCGCATCACATACTGGCTGTAGGGCAGGGGGGGCCTTGCCAAGGCTTGGGAGGAAGCAGCCCTTCTGGTAGAATGAGCCCTACTACTTAGAGGCGAAACTTGCCCACGTGCTTCATAGGCTAGAGCAATAGCATCCCTGACTCAATGTGACAATGTTTGCTTGGTGGTGGCCGCCCCCCTGTTTTGACCCCCATAGCAAATGAATAGTTGCTCTGACTTACACCACTGGCTAGTTTGGTGCAAATCCACAATTATTTTCAGTGAAGTTACAGGCATGAGGAAAACCAACTTAAGGGTCAGAAGCTTGTCAGGTACTGACTTTAGAGGTTCAACGTAGGGGTTGCACTGACTAATCGACTAGTCAACTTTAATGCTCTGCCATGACGCTTTAAGCTTGACGTTGACTAGTCGATGGTTATGGCCTATAGAAGGCACAACAGGATCTCTGAAGTCCATCTTTACGCTCCGTATCCAACAGTTAATGACAAAGAAATGCATACTCTGAGAGCGCTTCACAAGATATGTTTGATTATACCATCTGGATGCTAAATATTCATCGGATGAATGCATGTTTTAAACAACATATTGTACAGGTAAGTTAGTTGCCATTCTAAACTGCTCGGCTACATAACACACACTGACAGTAGCGCACAGCTGTGTATTTTAGTTTCTTAGTAACTAAAACACACAGCTTCACTATCAGTAGAGAGGCGGTGCCAGGTAGAACACATGCAATCACTCACTCACTAATGATCTCTAACGAGCCACAAAAACCGTGAGAGTGATGGGGCATGTGCCTGCTGATATTTTTTCCTGCAGAAACTCCAGCACTGAAACAATCTGGCAGTGGACTGGGTCTGCATGCCGTGCAGTACACCACCTTTCAAAGACAACCCATTTAGTGGCATAGATCCTTCTTGTGGAGGGAGCCCTAGCACTGAGAATTGTCTCTATGACATCAGCTGAAAGCCCAGTGTCTCTCAGTTGGTACCTTTCAGGGGCAAACATGAAGGGGGCCATATATGCACCATTGGTTTCAGACCCCAAGGGGCTGGGTGAATCAGAGAGAGGGGGTAGAGGGGACATTGCCTTGTCTCTTGAGAGGTCAAGAGGTACACCTCTGCTTCGTAGAATCTTTCCCAGATTTGTTTCACTACCTCAGGGTGGAGTTTCCATTCCCTGTTCGGCACAGTCTGTCTGGACAGTAAATCTGCTCCCACATTCACATATCCACGGATATAAAACACCCTGAGGGACAGGGAACTTGTCCTGAGCCCAAAGAAGAATCTGCTGTGTTAGCCTGTTTAGACAGCACAAAGCCTCTGTCGTTAGCATTTTACGATGACAAGACGCACCTAGAGTGGGACCCAAGGAGAGGAAACTGGGTCTGACACACATAGAGAGGTTACGTAGCCAGTGGCACATAACCCTTATTTGCCTTTGGGGATTGGCCCTTGGATGAAATCCCCTGGCTTTGAGCCACAACTAAAACAGTATCATGTGCAAAAGGCCCATAGGGATCACCATGGATGCAGCTGCCATGAGATCTAAAATTCTTTGATAATGATGAACAGTAATGTCCTAACCTAGCCTGATGTTGCTTAGGGTGTTTAGAGTGGTCTTGTCATGTGCGGGAGTCGCTGCAGAGCCAGAGCTGCATCCATGCATTTTGTGTATGTGCAGGGTGATAAGGCTAGGCCGAATGGAAGAATCTGATATTGGTAAGCTTCGACCCAAAAGCAAACCTCAGGAACTTCCTGTGTTGTGGCAGTATATCTATATGAAACTACATGTCCCTGAGATCGATTGTGACGAACCAATCATGATATTAGATTTGTGACAATCATCTTGATAGTTAGCATCTTGAAATTGAACGTTCTGAGGGAACAGTTCAAGCTGTGAAAATCTAAAATCAGATGCAACCCCCCCATTTTTTGGGAACCAGAAAGTACTTACTGTATGGCCCCTTTGCCCAGAAGAGATTGCAGCTCTTGTGACAGCAGATGCACCTGCTGTTGACATTCAACATTTTGCTGGAGGTGACGGAGATGTTACAGTGGTTTCGTGAGGGTGCTGGGAAGGAGGTGGTTGATGTATTTTTATACACCCCATCCTGAGGGGGGCCACCTGGGTGACCTGGGTGCAAAGCCATCAGGACTTATTCTTATTAGAGATAATAGTCCTGATGTCAGGTCATTTTTAAGGCTGCTGATTGCAACAAGCCGGTCTCCAATCTTGGCGAGGGGGAGCATGACTCACCACACTCTGCTTTTGTGCCTCTTGTCTTGACTGGGTTGGGACTGGGTGGCTCCCCTTGAGTGCGGCGAGGAAGAAACTGCATGAAAGCTTCCTCGTGCCTCTTCACCTTCGGGAATCTGTTGACTATTGTGTTGACCGAGTCGCCAAACAGCCCGGAAGTTGAGAGAGGGGCATCAAGCAGAAACACTCTTTCTCTGTCTTTGATGCCCATTAGATTAAGTCACAGATGTCTCTGTGGTGACTAACACACCTATTGAACGGCAGATGGCACGGTCCGTCTGTTTAGTCGCACGGAGAGAGATTTGTGGCTCAACGAAGCACAAAGATTGATAGTACCAGCCTTCATCGATAGTACCAACCACACTCAAATCGTTCAGCAGGTCAGTCTGGTATGCCTGTAATACCGCCATGGTGTGCAGCACAGCACCAGCCTGACCTGCTGCTTGAAAAGCTTTCCCCACCAGTGTGGAGGTTGTCTTGCATGGCTTGGTAGGGTGAGCTGGTTTCTTTACTGATGATGCAGACCCAGGCGAGAGATAACCCACAAGTGTCTCTTCAGCCTGAGGCTTAATCGTATAACCACGTGCCTTCGCATCCACGATAGTCAAATATGTCAATGTCGAGGCCGCAAAGACACACAATGTATAAAGTTTTCCCCCGTGAACGAGATATTTCGTCATTGAGGAGAAGGGGAGAGACCGTCATTGAGGTTTCCTCCTCCTGGCCACCAGTCAGAAATCTGTCCTCAAAGTAAGAGTGTCTGGGGGTGTATTATTCATGTGGCCAGTCTAGTTGTAATCTGGCCACTCACCTAGAGTAGTTCCTCCTGTGATGATAAAGCTCGGAGGTGGCGGACTCGATATCCATGCCAGAAACGAGAGATTTACTGTCCTCCACCCGAGCCGAAGAGGCACCGGGGTGCGCTTTGGAGTCAGGCAAAAGGACAACCCGATCTGGAGAGAAAGCGAGTGATAGGGACAGACCCGTATCTCGCACTTTACCCAGATCAACACGCAAGCCCCACAACCTCATTGTAGGTGCCGGCCCACAAATAAGTAAGGTGAGCGTGAAGTACTTCAACTGTGAACAATTCACATTGCTCACAATCGCCATGCTCCAACACAAGGGCAGCATGCTCATCCCCCAGACACACAAAGCAAAACTGGTGTGTGTCTTATTCAGGAGGCACACACCACTTACCTTGAATGACGCTTATTTTCTTTTTCTCTCGTACGCACACACAGATAAATTTCTGCACATTATCAGTTGAAATCTAACTCCTGACAAAGAGAGAGAGACAGAGAGCACACACACACACACACACACACACACACACACACACAGTACAGTGTAGTACTCTGAAGACAAAGAAACCTTAAGGCGCACCTGTTACACATCTAATTATAGCCTCTGACGAGCGTGCATTCCAATGATGTCACCGCCAGAGGTTGCCAAGTTATGCCAAGTTTCTTGCCGTGTTTGCACACACAAAGGTGTTCCCATAGCGCTGAGCAGCGCAGCATAGAAAGAAGCTTTTGAAAGGGAATGTGTGTGCATGGTTGAAAACTCTTGACATCTGGCAACCCCAGTCATGATAGCTTGTGGAGACTTATTATGTAAGATTTCAGGATAAATAATAAATGAATCAAGAGAAGCATAAATCATGATCACAATTAATTGTGCAGCCCTATTATGACTCATGTTGGGTTTCTGTCCTGTGACAGAAACAAGAGCGGCTTAGTTATGCTCTAATTCAGAGTGTGAAAATTGGCATCAAATCAGTAAATTCAATCAAAAACCTTTTTTCTCAGTTCCAGTTTTGGCACAGTTACTGTATTTTGCCTTTTTAAGACAGCATAGGAGAAGCTGAAAGGAGGTGATAGAGAGAAGATGGTAAAATGAGATTGGGAAATTACCCATGTCGGAGCATGTTTACTATCAGGCCATGGCTCCAACAGGGGACATTATGTTTGCACATGGTAGTTTCAGAGTGGTTTTCAATTTCAACTTAAAATAAACTCTCTTAAAACACATAAACATTTCCACCACAATACCATTTCTATTAAATATCAAATTATCTACTGTGATTGCATTCTTAATTGCATTGACTTCATTGCATTCTGCGATGAAAATGACAGTGGATCCTGATGGATTTCACAGCTAGCTTTTTGTATCCTAAATGCATACAATCAAATAATATTTTTACCAAATTTAATTTGACCAAATTACAGATTGATCAGTCATGCCAGGGACTTTCAAAACCATGTGGCCTTGCAGCTCAGAATAATGGGCAGAGCCAAATCATAATTGCACTCAATGCTGGAATGGGTTACCCAAGGATGAATATGAAAAAGTCCCCAAATGGAACATGCTGCATCCCAGGAATGACGCAGCCAGTCAGTCACTCAGCGGTTTTATGTGAGAGAGCTGCTGACCTAATTCCCAAATCTGGTGCCCTAAAAAATTTCCAAATAAACAAATGCAGCTTCACTGCATGAATCAGCAGGGTTTATTTTACAAAAGGCTCAAGACTGATCATTATCATGGACAATGATGTATGCTATCTATAGTCTTGATGTGAAAATTTATGCAAAAGTGTTAGATATATGAAGAGTTTGGTTCCAAATGCTATAAATCCATTTTGATTAATTTGAATTATTCCTGATTTGCATTTTTGTGCATTTTGATGCAGTTTGGGAACTATGGAATCGATTACTGAGTGTGTGAGTGAGCTGAATAAAGAGCATTACACTTTGTGAGATTTTTTTCATGTTTTTGAAAGAAATCTCTTATGCTTAAACATTTTATATATATATATAAAAATACAGTAAAAACTGTAATATTGTGAAATATTATTACAATTTAAAATCATTTTTAATTTTGATATTGTATATTTTTTTATAAATTAAAAAATCTGAATTTTCAGCAGACATTATTCATTCTACTATGCATTCTAACATTTCCTATTATTGAAAACAATTGTGTTGACTATTATTTGTGAAAAATAGAAAGTTCAAAAGAACAGCATTATTTGAAAAATAAATTTACAGTCACTTTTAATCAATTTAATGGATTTAATTTATTCTTGGTGAATAAACACATTCATTTATTTCCAAGCTATCAATCTTATTGACCCCAAACTATTGAGCAATAGTGTGTACTGTACATACTAAAACAAGTAAGAGAGAAATTCACCAAGATTAAATTAGTCCTCCTTTTTTTTTTAGGACAATATTACATGCCAGAAAAAAAGCAACATTCATTATGTTAGTTTATAAAACCTGCTAGTTTAATGTAAAATGGTGCCAGTGCTATGTAATAAAAACAGCGTCACACACACACAAATACACACAATCAGTCTGTTTAAAATTACTGCTGCCATGATTGTTAAAATATATACAGAAAAATTATTTCAAATAAAATGATAATTTATTGCCAGATTTACTATATTATGTAAATGAGATTTTTTTTTTTTTTTTTTTTGTAGTGAAATACTTTTTAGTTAATTTGTGGCTACAATTTGACAATAAATTTAGCTATATGATCAAATGTCATGCACTTACCTTTTTCACTAACACTTTCAATCTCCACATCCTCACAGCTGGTGTATTCAGGCGTGGAGCCACCCTCTTCTTCTGAGCTACTGATGGACATCTGCCGTTTGTTGAGGCCTCGTTTGGGTCTATAAGCTCTTGGTGGAGGTGGCCGTAACGACTCCGATTGGTCCGAGCTGAGAGATGAATCTTTACGCATGATTTCTGCTGCTTTTTCTCGCTTAGCCCTGTGCAGAAAAGCTGCGGACCCAGGTTCCAGATGCCCCTTTGGGCCCCAGTCCTGTCCGTCCCTGAGGTCTGGGGGCCCTCCAGGGCCCATGTGAGGGCTACAGTGGCCCTGTTTAGCGATGGATCCTTGTATCCCAACACCACCCCCCACGGTCCTGTCCATAGAATATGCTCTATGGTTCTCTAAAAGGGCCTTGCGGTCGTCGTTGTTAGCTACTCGTTGCCTGCTAATTCGATTTCCAGCAGCCTCACCTCCATCTTGGATCAATCCCACTTCGTTGATGGCTAAGTCGCTGTGATGGCGCTCCTGACGCATTTTGGACACTTTGGCATGCATACGCATTTCCTGTTCCTCCTTCTGTGGTTTAACAGGGTAGCGGGCTAGGTTCGGGTCACTGCGGTAACGAGTCTGGTATTCTTCTTCTCGTCTTTGTCGCTCTCGCTCTTCCTCCTCTTGCCTCCTTCGCCGCTCAGGATGGGTGGGATCATCCTCTGGGTATTCCTGTGAGTGGCCTTTCTCCAATCGTCTGATGTCTCGCTTCTCACCTGGAGCTCGATCTTCAGAGGCCTGTGATGACAACCTGGCTGGTCCCCGCCTTCTCTCTCCACGTCCAATCACCTTTCCATTCTGCTCATGCAGGGACACGGGTCTCTTCCTATTATTGATTAGACAGTAGAGAAAGTAGAGAAGACTTTAAATTATAGTATTTGGAATTTCCAAGTACCACGTCCAGTTTTCATTTACAACTGCTACAATAGTAGTTATTTGAATAATACATAGCTCAACACCAGTTTTGGGAATTCAAATGCAAAAAGGATTAGGTGAATATGCATCTGATAGGAAGACAAGAAACACACGTCATCTTTTAAAGAGATTATAAGGCAGGAGCTGCAGTCCACATACTGTCAGTTGAAAACAGGTCAGTACGAACGGATTTTGTTGAAATGTCCAGCTTAAAATAGAACAAATTGAATGTTGACAGTAGGAATATGTAACACCACATATTTTGTAAATTCAGTTCTGGAAAGTGGGAACCCAATGACTAGTGGACTGATCTATCTTAAAGAAGCCTGTATAACTATTGTTTTCACATAACCCTGCAAATACTTAGATTTTGACATGTCATCTTAAAAATAATTAATTGTATAAGTAATCCATATGAATCGAGTGCTTTGATTCAAAACTTATGAAAGACACAATCTCCTTACATGATAAACAGATTTAATTTAGGATTTTTAGTGTAAATTATGGTAAAGAGAAGCTCAAATGTTCTTGCTTGACTCACAAGACTCACAAGGTTTGTTCTCGTGTGTCATGCTAACACGCTTCTGCAAGAACCAATAAAGTTTGTTATTACGTGCCAAGTAAGAACAACTGAGCTTGTGTTTACCACATCTGATGTGCTCTATGTGTGTTGATCAATGTTTAAATGTGAATAATAGTCTTAATAAATCTGTTCTTCATATAAAGTGATCGTGTCAATTATATCTTCATTTGTGTTCCAGAGATGAACAAAAGTGATGAAGTGTGAATAAACTATGAGAGAATTTTCATCTTTTAGATGAACTATCCTTTTAACTAAATTTAGATGTTAAAAATACTATTAGTATATGTAAAAAATTAACCAATATTAATCAAAAAATATTTTTCATAGCTAGTTCATGATATTTAATGCATGAATTTTAATGCAGCTACGGTTAATAAATTGATCCTTTTGCTTCCCTGTTTCTACCAAGGAATATCTATCCCAGAGAAACTGAAGATTGAGCCAGCTCCATTTTGGATTCAGCCTTTGCAAAGATTTCTGATGACAGCAACTTTAGATCGACAGGCAAAACTTAAATATTTTCCTAATAGTGTAATAGTATCCTTATATTACAAGCACAAGTTGTAATGGCTGTCTAACACATTTGTTGTGTTAGTTTAACTGACTTCTAACTATTCTATGTTTAATACATTAACTAACAACATAACATGCACTATATTATAGTTGTATATTACTTCAATATGGACATTACTTTGATACACTCATCTCTGGCTGATAACAGGATACTTACTAAATTGTAACACTGAAACAAGCATTTTCTGTAAAGCTGCTTTGAAACAATATGTATTGTGTAAAGCGATATACAACTAAACTTAAGCCGAATTGAACCTTATTGTAAAATCTTTCCAAAACTGCACTGCTCATACAGTAGCACAGTAGTGTCCAAACTCATGGAGGGCCAACATCCTGCAGAGTTTAGCTCCAAATTGGCCAACACACTTGCCTGGAAGTTTCTAGTCAGTCTGAAGACCTTGATTAGCTGGGTCAAGGTGTGTTAACCTGAGGATAGAGCTAAAATTCTGCAGGACAGTGGCCCACCAGGAGTAGGTTTGGACACCCCTGCAGTAGCACAAGATGCTCAACATACGGAAGAAGGTGTGACACAACAGCCAAAGAGATATGTGTGGCTCAGGAGCATCAATTGGGTATGGCAGGGCATGGTGGCTGCATACCTTGGCTGCTTATTTAGGTCAATGCGAGTTTTTATTTCTATTGCTGTTATATTGCAGTTATTAACAGTTACATTACTACATGTAACATATAATTTGTATTGTTAAATAAAAGTAAGTCAATTAAAGTGATCTGGCTATATTCGTGTCAAGTTCAAGAGCACTGTCAAATTGTTTATTTACAAAGTGATTTTGCCTCAATAAGTATTGTAGCCAATCACAGGGATTTCTGCTGAAAGTAATGACCAATCAGAGGTGTTAGTTACCGGTAGTGAGAATCCACTCTGTATCTTTTAAAAAGGTAAATTTATATTGAGCGCAAGTTCTGCAAGCGCATAAATCCTCTCATTATAGCAAACAAATCAGAGACACAATGTAAATAAAAATGTCATTGTGCAGTTTTGAAAGATTAATTGATTAATTAATTAATTAATTAATTAATTGCTGTTTTCGCATACAATGAGCTTGCACTGAACTGACAGCTTCAGTGATTATAAAGGAAGCGCCCTTTCCTCGCTATCTAATTTCATTAACAATTTGAAGAAAAGTTTTTGTTTTTCATGAGATTTTGTGACTTTTCCTGCATACTTCCATATAAAATATAAAATAACAAAAATAGATTTTTAAATGTTATAATAGTGATTGCTGGTCACTATTCTGCTGGCTATAGTTGTAATTTAATGTCTTTTTAGATTTTAAAACAAAAGTTTTTGTTTTTCATCGTCTTAGTTTTACCTATGAGGACAATCCTTAAAGGATGAACAAAAAATGTTTTTGCCCATCACATTAAAACCAACATTTAAATTGGATAATATTCAGACTTTCGAGCTTTGAAGTGCTAGAAAAGATTGTGTGAAGTACTTGAAAGTGGGACTGTCAAGCAGAGGGAGTAAAGGCCCGTACACACCGGGACGAATATCGCACGCGTTTATCGTCAGCGCTTTTCGAGACGTTTTTTGTGTTCACACCCAAGCGATTTTGACCGGCGATGCGCCGAGTTAAAGTGCAAATTCATTCCCTGACAGTATGTGGCGCTTGTGCTTAACGGTAGTGCAAATAAACATATGACATTAATAAAGTTAAAGAAGATAAAAAAAATGCATATATAAAATGGCATAGGCCTACATATATATATATATATATATATATATATATATATATATATATATCAGAAACGGTAGTGCAAATATGTCACAATGACAGTAGTGCAAGTGAACGGTAGTGTAAATAAACATATTTATGAAACAGACATTCTCAACTATATTTCTTGAATGTAAAAGAAAAAAAAAAGTAAAAATACAGAAATAATACACATCTGTGGCAGAGCACCCATAGTGTGCATCTCAATCAGCTCTCTACTTCACTAGTCAGGGCACTGATCAGGGAGTCGGCCACATTCATTTACATGGTATACTGATACACGACCTAGGAAGCTAGGGAGCTGTTTGAGATGCAGGGATAGTTTGTAGGGGTCTTCCTCGTCTACTTACTTTCTCTTCGTCGTCTTGTGTGCTCGGCAAGACCGTTTTGTGCTTGAGCGCCACCAAGTCGTGTTTTACTGTAACTTCAGC
Organism: Megalobrama amblycephala; assembly: GCF_018812025.1. Classification (NCBI taxonomy): domain Eukaryota; kingdom Metazoa; phylum Chordata; class Actinopteri; order Cypriniformes; family Xenocyprididae; genus Megalobrama; species Megalobrama amblycephala. The sequence continues at coordinate 33,200,078 of NC_063050.1, forward strand.
AGCTCCAGGCACGTGAACAAAAGCACCAATCTCATTGGTCGGCCAGTTTTTAACGCGGCGCGTCAAACCAAAAAAACGAACCCGAGGCGTTTTTTTTTTAAAATGACGCTTTTACGCCTCGCGTTTTTCGCGTCGGTGTGCACACTCACATTGGCGCCCGTTGTTTAGTCAGGAGGCGTTAAACGTCGGCGAAAATCGCGCGCGATATTCGTCCCGGTGTGAACAGGCCTTAAGACTGCAAGACATTAGAGTCTGCCATACCTTGGCACCACTGGTATGGATGTAGGGATGGTAATTTTACTGTGGTTTTACCATGCAGCAATACTAAATAAAAAATAAATAATAAATCTTTCCCAAGAGGCAACAAATCGACCATTGTGACCTATACCTTGTTGACACAATACCCAACAGTTATCTATTGTCAGTTGAGTGCCACCAGTAAATATGCACTGCTGCACTGCATACTTCATTTTGATCAGTAAGGTCCCTGAGATATATCTTAGGATTGGAATGTGTGTAAAGTTTTTCGGCCTACTTTTCTCGTGGTGGTTCACTGCGGGAGCGTAAGGTGGGCATCATATCTGCTCCCTTGGTGGGGTCACCAGGACCAATGTTGGGTGGCAGAGTGTTGTTAGTGCCCGGAGCCTGGGATCTGGAGCGCAACTTTCTGTCCTTCTCCAACTCGGAGCCACTGAGGGGAGCGCCCACACTAAGAGGCCTAGCCCCAGGCCCTGATGAAAACCATTCTCCTGATTTAGTTAGAATTTCCTGCTGTTTCCTGCACAGGTTACATACCCACATCACCTGCATAGACAAATAAAAGTGTTATTAAGGGAGGCAGCGACTGATGATCATTGAAAATTATCAAGATGTACAGTACAGCTAATACTAGAATTAAATCATGTTTTTCTTTTACAGTTTTTTGAAGACATTTAAAATAAGACAGAGAGACAGACATATATACATAAACACATAATAGTATTTACATACAGTACATACACACATTCACACTCTAAACACATCAAACAATGGACTTTTGTTAGCTATATTTAGCCCGCATAAATTCAAACTAGCAATTTCAAGGAAGGAATAGGAACTAACAATGTTGAGCAGGTGTAAATATGAGCTGCGATATTAAAGATTAAAACAACCCAAGTCAATTTTCAACTCAACTTGGGTTGTTTTTAACCAAGCATTTTTTTTGAGTGTAGACTAAATCTGTTTATCATATAAAGCAATTGTTTCTATTCAGAAGACTTGGATTAAACCACTTGATTCATATGTATTTCTTTTCGAATGTCTTTATGAACCTTTTTAAGCATAACATTTTTATATATATATATATATATATATATATATATATATATATATATATATATATATATATATGACATGTAAGGGTTCTGTTATGTTTTATCAGTGTTTGTTTTACTATGAGTTGGTTTTGCTGTTTTCTGTTTCCTTGTTCCCACTCTTGGTTTGTCTCCTTGGTTACTGATTAGCTTACACATGATGTTGATTTCTTTGATTAGTTTGGTCTGTTTAAGCTCTATTTTGTTCAGTCCTTTGTCAGTTCTCATCATTACTTTGCTGGTTGTTCTGTTCATGTTTTGGAGAAAGGTGTCCTAGAGTGTTTTGTTTTTGATTATAAAAGACTGCTGTGCTTAAATCCAGCTTTTTTATTTTTGCATCCTGCTGCAAAAAAAAAAAAGTGACACAAGAACAGACCTCTTATAGATTTAGCAGCAGTCAGATTTCTTCTGCTCTTGCAGGGGAACCAGTCCCTGGAGGCACACACGCAGGCATTCTTAGACTTACAACATTTGGTCCATTACGATGCCTGTGTGTGTTTTTCTGGGCAAGCTTGAATAAGAAGGCCAGGGCATGCCTGTCCAGAGACATTGGGTCCTTCTCTACAAGGGTTCCCCATTTATGATCTGCGAGAGCAAGGAGGAGATAAGCACACCAGCCCCAGCCACCAGCCCAGTGATGATGATGCTTGTGCCCACCACAGATACAGAGCTGAGCATGCCACGATTAGTGCACCATCATCAAGGACTGAGCCCTGGATTGTCAAAGCGCCCGAGCCCAACCAATCATGTGACCAGGTGTGTGAGCTGGCTACATCGCTCATGTCCATGGATATACTGATGGAGTTTTAGAGGGAATGCCATGGAGCCCCAATCCCTCATCCGTGGCTGGCGAGTTACTGATTAACTCTGTAAGTGAGTACATCTTGCCCCTTACTGTTCCCTGCATCGAGCCTGTCCCTGAGTTTGTGTTCCTGCCCTGCCTCCCTATCCCACCTCCTCCTCCGGTTTCATGTCTGCCCGTTCTGTGTTGGCCCAGAAAGCTGTCCATGAGTTTCCTGCCTGTTCCACATCATCCAAAAAGGCGGTCCTGAATGTTTTGTGTCATCCTGTCATGACAGTCTGTTCACCCCAACCTGTATTGTCTAGTCTTCCAGCCCTGCCTGCACTACCTTTCCTCTTCCCTTTCGGCTTCCTCTCATCGATTCGCCTCGGTTAGAGTGTTCGGCAGCTCAGCCCATGATGATCGACCCAGTAGCTCCACCTAGGACTTTCGAGCAGTCCGCTCCTCCCTCCCTCAGCTCCACCTTTAACTGTTGTTCTCTCGGCTCCACCTTGGTCAGTCGTCGCTCTGCTTGCATCATGGACTTCTGGTCCTTTACCCGCAGCTCGTCCCTCCACCCCTACGACTCCGTTGGGCCCTACCTTCCCTCTGGCTCCAGTCTTGGTCCTCAGTCGCTCTGCCTTTGCCTCAGTCTCCCTTACCTCGGACGCCTGTTGCTCTGGCTCCGCCCTGCCCTCTAGTACCAGCGTCGTTGGTCAGTCGTCTCCCTGGGTCCAGCGGCCAACCCCCCATAGCTCCCCATGGCTCCTCCCTCCCTTGTTTCCGCAGTGGGCCTGCATCATGTCCCTTCTGCTGGGGGTTTCACCCTGGCTGCTCCCGCCTTCTCCTCCCTGGCCCTGCCTGTCCTGGTTGCCTACCCTTCGCTCACTTCCAGAGCCTTCTCCCGCCCTCCACTGTTGGACTGTTTGTTTTAAGGCATAGATGCACCTTTTTTTCAGGGTTCTGTTAAGTTTTTTCAAAGTTTGTTTTACTATGACTTGGTTTTGCTGTGTGTGTGTGTGTGTGTGTGTGTGTGTGTGTGTGTGTGTGTGTGTGTGTATTACAATGGAGTATCTTCTGAATAGGAATTAAAAGAAATCAGCCATCCTTTTTCTTCATCTACATAGATTTTTGTATTGCAAATGCAAAAGTTATTATGTCATCAGTCTCATATTTGTCAATCTGCTACCTCCTATCTCTTGCCTTTTCCCCAATGAAGCCCTATATTATTGAGCCCTGTAATGGTTCATTCATGAGATGGATGGCTGAGGCTGCCTAAAATACCTCAGCCGACACCATATTTCTTCACTTCCTCTACCCATATTTCTCCCACCCTCTCTCTTACACTCTGCCTCTCTCACACTTTTTTTTTAGCCAGCCAGCTAGATAGGCCTGATCTGACATGATTAGCAGGAATGCTAAATCAAATGAACAGCTCTTGCATTGACAACAAGTTCATGGCTTTAAAAGCACAGAGGTCCAATCTATTGATCTAGCATTAGGCTCTTAAAGCACCCTCAGAATGACAGTAAATCCAAGCCTACTGCAGTACACGAAGGCTGCTGTGGCTCTTATCCTCCAAAAAACATTTGGTTGAGAACAAGAACACTTTTTTTTTTTTTTTACTGATCTCAGTTATTCTACAAGCTTAGAAAGGAAGCCAAAGGTCTGTGAAATACAAAACTGTGTAAATCACATGGACACCCTGCAACCGACACTGCATGTTTTATCAGTTGGATGAATGACACGAGAACAGAAAAGCAGATACCCCCCCAAAAGCCTGTAATGTTGTAGTCATCTTTAGCGCTCGATAATCGCAAACTGGTTATGAAAGCAAGAGCTTATATGCACAAAAACAGGATGTTTCACAACAGACATGGCCATAAATGCTTCATTTAAGCAATAAAAATCAGTTTTGTGATGTTACAACAGAGGTTTGATATTTCAGAAAAGTTCGAATGAGAATAGTTTGACTTATTCTATTCTATGCAACAAACACCTGTACTCACATGGCAGCATCCTCCCTGATAACAGATCCCCTCTCACAGGGTCAACCGTCAAACTCCATGAAAATCCAATACAAATTCTTCAAAGAATCGCCAGTCCAAGATACCTTGCCGACAAATGCGTCGCATTTCAGTGTTGACCTGATCTTAAAGAGGAGAGAGGCTGTTCTAGGACAGGATGGATATGAGGGAGGGTGAGAGAGAGGGGAAGAGAGAGCATCATGGCCTGATTGGATCCAGTTGGCACGACTCCAGCATAATCTGAGGTAAATCAGATGTGCAGAGGGCCACAGCTGTCAGCCAGCCAGAGAAACACTCTCAGGAAGGATTAGCAATCCCTGCTAATCCCACTGCACTATTGCTAGCCCTTCACCATTATTCAATCCATCGATGAGTCAATGCTGCCACGCTCTTCCCCTCAGTGCAATGGGGAAACTACCACTGATCACGTTGATCTTGAAAAGAGGGACCAAAGATCTCTAGTGTTTCAATAAAAAAATATGACGTGTTCTTATTGCTATACAGAAAGCAATTCACTTGTATAGGTAAGAATCTGGTTTGGCAGATCATGATCAGAAGAGTTTGAGTAGGAACAGAGAAAATAAACACCTGAAAGACACCTAATAAATGTTAATATGCTTCATATAAGACTAGATGTGTAGATGACTAGATTACTCAACACTAGTTTTGTGCAGTCGAGGATGGGTAAAATAATCCAAGGCTTTAATCCTTGAATTAGATCGAATTCAAGCCACACGCACAATGGAGGATTCACTTTCTCTCCATTTTATTTATTTTTTTTCTCCAAAGGCCAGTTCACAACAATATCCAGGGCAGTTAAAGCCATTAAAGCTTCTCATCTTGCAAAGGCTTGATTCTAGAGCCCATTTCCCAACTAGAGAACTGAGGAGAAGATGAATAAAAAAAAATAAATAAAAAAAAACATTTTAAAATGTAGGCCACTAAGACCTGGCTATTGTTACGAGACATAGAGAGAGAGAGAGAGAGAGAGAGAGAGATAAATTAAATCTGAGAGAGGGCAATAACAGTGGTTTCACTGTATTCCTGAATAGCATATAGCAATAGGATTTTTGTGCAGGGAGATCACTAGAAACTAAGTATCAGAAGACCTGATTAAAATAATAATAATAATAATAATAATAATAAGCATAATTTAATTTAACTGCAGACCTGAGGTCAGCACATAGGGAAAGAGAGAGAGAAAGGGATGAGGAGCATTGTGTATGTGTAGATTTAGATGGGTGTAAGTACTGTACATTCTCTACTGTTCTCTAAGTGAAAGTGTGCCAGCCACCCCCTGCTTTGGTGAATACTGTTCTCCATGGTAACCAAATCTGTGAGAGGAGACGTACAGAGGACAGTGTGAATCTCCAGTAGAGAATTGTGAATATCACAAATACTTGCACTTTTAATTTCCTAAAGTCTAATTTCACGTAACTAGGTAATTGAAAATATGAGCATGTTAAGATATTTTAATAGTGTTTCATATGTTACGTCTGGAGATTTTATTTTATGTTCTGTGTGATTTTGTGTTTGTTTTTCTTTCTTTTTGTTTTTCCTACATGTCTGCGGCTACCATTCTGAGGGAGGTAATTGGGTTCACCTGTGGCTGATTGGCTGCCCATTCACCTCAGAGCCACTGATTGGCTGCAACCAAGAGAAAGCCAGCATATAAAGCCAGCACTGTTTCACAACAAGGGGAGAGAGATGCAGATTGTAGCTGGTCACATGGACTGCTTTTCTCTTGCCCCAGATAACTGCTAACCATTGGTGCTGCTGTGAATGTAGTGGGAGACTTGTAGGCTTTGTTTTCTTCAGAATTTAAGATTTTCTTTTAAGTAAACCTGTGGGTGCCTTTTTTTGTTTGAAATTGCTTTTCTCCTGGTTATTTGTAGTCAGGAAGATAGACAAGTTCATTTGTAATTTACTTTCTTTTTGGTTATGTATAGGTAAGTTATGATTAAAATTGAGTTAGAAACATTTTGTTTGTTATGTTGGCCTTTGCCCCCTCCTGAAGCTTATGTTCTTCCCTTCATCTTTTTTTAATAATAAAGATTTAATAAATATCATCTAAAGCTCATTTGTTCTGGATGTGTGTTACTGGGGTGGGAGACAAGAGGTTCCTGTGCTCTCTCTCTCTCCAAAATTTTGTTACTGCCATGCCATTACCCCTAGACTGAAAAGGGCTGGCATATAACACATATTTAAACTTCAGTAACAAAAGAATGTTATAGTAGTTGAGTTTGATTCATGTCTGTGAATTAGTTCAAATGGTTCATGTCAGTGAATTCAAAGGTTAGTTTGCAGCATACCTCAAAAATGTTCACTGAATGAAAATTTCCTGTTTTCTATATATATATATATATATATATATATATATATATATATATATATAAGAATTGTTATTAAAACTTGTGAGAATGAGCATTTTAAGATATTTTAAGTGTCTCTTATTTAAACTTCAGCAGCAAAAACTAAGTTTGATTCATTTCTGTGAATCAATTTTCAGTGAATCAGTTCAAATGGTTGGTGTCATAAAATAAATGAAAAAAAAAACAATGATTAGTTTGCATTATTACTCAAAAATTCCTTATAAAAAGTCCTTATATGTAATTTATCTATTAAAAGAATTAATACAAATATATGGCTAATAAAACTTTGAAGTATGAGCATGTTCATTTTAATAACGTTTCTTTTTTTTCTTTTTTTTACCAAAATTGCTAGGTTTGACTAATTTCTGTGAATCCATTCAAATGGTTTGTGTCAGTGCATTAAAAAAAAAGAAACTATTTTTTTTTATCATCACTTAACTATTCTCCAAAGTTTTTATGTGACATTTATCATATATTAAACAATATAGTAAAACATAAATACAAATATGACTAATAAAACATTCGAGTATTAGCATGTTAAGATATTTTAATAACGTCTATTTTAACTTCAGCAGAAAATATTTTTTTTAAGTTGGCAAGATTTAATAATTTCTGTAAATCAGTTCAAACTTTTTGTCAGTGAATTCAAAACTTGATTCAGTGACTCATTTGCATTTTAACTCAAAAACATTCAATGAAGTTCTTATGTGGCATTTTTTAAAAAAATTAATATAGTCTATATTTATCGATAAATGATAAAAAGATCACTCAGCCCTAAAAAACTGAATACAGTGATATGACTAGCTTTAAAGGACAAAAGCAGTGACATAGGTATGATACTGAAGAGAAATGAATGCAGGTGGGACAGAGAGGAATAAGGCAGTCTATTGCATCTGCAGTGGTTTGAAGGAAAGGACTGGGGCTCAACTGTGCTAGTTCAGAAGAAATGGGTTATGAAAAATAACTGCCTTCCTCTCAAAAACTGACAGATTTGCTGACGCAGTCTCCATTGCACACTCCAAAGAGAAAACTTGCCCATACATCACACAAACACACACAGCTTGGATCCAGCAAAGCACTCAAGGGAATTTTAATATTAATGCATACAGACACCTGTGTCAGGCTGCCTATAATTTCAGTACTAGTTCAAAGGGGTCATATAATGAAAAACCAATTTCTTCCCTGATCTTTTGAAAAATACTGTAACATAATTCCCAATAATCATAATGCCCCATTCTGTTCCAGAAGAAATACTATCCATGCACTTATAGCTGCCACACATCAATCCAAACACCTCATACAGACTCCTGAAGGACTTTCATATTTGCTTGGCCAGCTCAACCACTGGCAGCTCGAAGAAGGACTGAAAGGATGAATAGCATGTGCGTACATCAGCATTTGTGCACTCTGTGTAAACAGAACAGGGATAAATAGAGTCCCTAGCCAGCTGCTGGTCAGAAGGGATTGTTACACTGGTAAATAAAACTCATTCCTTCACCTATAACAACATGGCTAATGGCTAAGCTAAGCAGTTTTTGCACTAAAAGGTTGCTAGGATGAGATTGCTTCTTTATCTTGTTAGCAAGCCACAAGCATGTTGCTCTTGAATCATCTTTGCATTAGCTTTTCAAAACATTTCCGCTGCTGAGCAATTTTGACATACTGTATGTAATACAGGTAAGGGCTAAGTCCAATCTGCTCTGTGATTAATCACATCTCGATAGCTAGTAATATAAGTAGTAATATAAATAGTAATAACAACAATAGACACTATTGTGAGAGAGGGTTAAGATGTACCCTCAAATCTAGTTTAAACAAGTACAAAGACAAAAAAAAAATTACAATTGTGATTTAAAATTGAGAAAAAGAAAAAAAAAGCTCCAGGTTTGCTGTAAGTGTTTGTAGAACTGCACAACTTCAACAAATGGCTTGTGGAGACTACAACTCGCTTTTCCTGGATCTTGTGAATGTCACTAATTTAAATAATCCCTGCCCATGGAATATGCAAAAAAAAAAAAAAAAAAAAAAGGCGAGGCCTGGTTGAGCTACGCTAGAAAACATGAGGAAGAAGACCTGCTTTAGTAGCCATGTCGAAGAGACTGATTTTTAAACTAGACTAAATTTTAGACCTAATTTATTTTAAACACGGTTCCACATTTCAGGAACATGCTCTAAGCGGTTCACCAATCACAACAAACTGGGCCAGCTGAGCTAACCAATCAGAGCACATTTTGTATTTCCATAAACGTAAAAACTTCCTTCCTCAAACAGATTGGATTCCACTCCACACTGAAGCACCGAAACGAACCGTCACACAGACTAGGTGGCTTGCCTCCACCCCTCCACAGCCTCAGCCTACAACCGCTACCACCGCTTCCTCTTCCACCACTCATCCCAGCCGGCAGTCTATCACGGTCGCAGGCAATTGTTCCACGGCTGCCCCAACTGTGACTTTTGCCCCCTTCCCCCATTTCCAAGCCCCCTCTTAGGGTGCGTTCACACTTGTAGTTCAGTTCGTTGGTTCATTTGGTCCGAACCAAAGAAGAAAAAAAAAAACATTTAGTCCTGGTACGATTAGCGTTCAGATTGGCAATTTTATCACCGAACCAAAAGATACCAAACCTTAAGGCATAGGGATACATTCACAACGCGATTGGTTGGATTTTATGACGTATTGCCTATTTTGAGATGGAACTTACCGAACATCCAATGCTGTGTGCTGAGGTAAATGGGCTCGTTGTGTGTGTGTAGCCTGCATGTGATGGTATTTTGGCCAGCTGGGAACTCGTGAAGAGCTTATAAAATGTGTAAAGTAGTCAAAACAGCGGCGGGAATCCCTCCGTCACACACACAAACGATGTGCTGCGTGAAGACGCGCGTCTGATGCCTGTGATGGGCAAACTCGCGACTTTGCCAGGAAAACCGACACGCGTGAGGATTCTGTCCTTTTTGACAGAATCCTCCCTTTCGAATCCTCCCTTTCGAACCGCACCAGAGTTCGTTTGGAAGCGGACCGAGACCCATCTTTTCAGCGGTCTCGGTCCGCTTGTTTGGTGCGCACCAGGGTTCGGATGGCAGCGTTCACGTATGTTCAAATGAATGAACCGCACTAACCGAGCAATCGCACCAGGGTTCGTTTTAATCGAACCAAACATGACAAGTGTGAACGCACCCTTACACTCATCCAGGTGCAATGTGGGCTCTCTTGTTTGAATGCAGTGTGACCTTTTACAATCAAATCATGGGCTCTCCCATTCGAATCGCAGTGTGAGTGCCCCCGTCCAGATGCCATACAGGCCTCCCGTTCAAATTGCATTGTGAGCTTTGCGTTATATACAGTGGGCTTTCCTGTTCGAATTGCAGTGTGGGTCCTCATGTTCGAAGGCAGTGTGAGCGTTGCTTTATATATACAGTGGGGTCCCCTGTTCAAATCGTAGTGTGGTCCCTTCCATTCGATTGCAGTGAGAGCAGTAGGGGCTCTCCCGCTCCACTTCTGTCCCAGCGTTTTGCAACTGGAGGTGCCAGTATCTCCCTATCTGGAAGGAACAGGCCCTTACATCCTCTCATAGTTCATGCCCTCAAATTAGGAGCCTAAACTTGACATAAACTGTAAACATGTCCCTAAAATCTGATTGGTTGATTGGAATGTTCTTCCAGGATCAACAAAGATACTGATTCAGGAACATGTTGCACTTGGTGGAATCAGGTTCTGCGTCGGGGCCCACTCTCAGGGTAGTCGAGCCTGTTCTTCCTGGGTTAGAAACTCCTGCCCCTTCTGCAACATCAGTGAGCATGGTGTGTCACTAGGCCATTTTTAGGTGAAAAAAAATTCTTCCTAGGCCCCCTAAAATTTGTGAGTAGCTCCGTCATCTGTACTCAAATTCGCAATCGCCTCAGTCAATACAAGACGGTTTCCCATCCACTAAAAAGTTTTCACTGCGTTCACCCTACGGTTGTTTTCCTCCAACGAAAATAGAGTGCTTCACACCCATGAACATATTCTTTATAAAAAAAAAAATAGTGAATGACAGACAGAGAAACATCATGTGGAGTTTTCTACTAAATAATGACCAGGCAGCTGATTGTACATTTATTAGCCTTAGAGTATAGCGATTTGTGGTTTTTGATGTCACTTTGAATTACAGAAGTGGCAAATAAATAGATTAATCTGCTGTTTTTTGTTTTAGTTTTTTTTTTTTTTTTAAATAGAAAGCAATATATAATATAGGGTGGATTAAACATATTGCCAATCTAGACAATTACAGTAATGTAAGGTTTGACTATATTTTAAATGAATATTAATGAATATGGTAAGTTAAAATGATTTGAAATTAAATCAATATTCAGGAGTTGACTTGATAGGTAGTATAGAACCCACTGTATGTATTGCTCTTGACTACCCTAGTATACAAACAATACATTAAATGTTTTTTTTTGTTTTTTTCCCCAATCATGCACTCATTGGATGCTGATACTGAAATACCCATCTAATACTGAAACCCCCCCAACACTGAAATCCTAGAATTGCCCCTGTTGGTGAGTCTCACGTTCTATAATTTCTAGGCTCCATGTTGTGGATGCAGCCGCGGGAAACTCTCCAACCTCAGCGGCAAACCTCCAGTCCAAATACAGCTCCCGCAGGAGCTCGATACTGCCGCTGCAGTGCCCCGCTTAACTCGATACTATCGCTGCAGTGCCCAGCCATGCTGCTCTAACATTATTCTTTCCCATTTAACTTTCTCTCCAAGTGTTTTTTGGGGGGCCTTCTGGACCGTTGAGTCTAATTACACAAGCCAATTTCACTTAAATAGCTATAAGCAGTTCGATTTGGTAAATATTGCTTGCTGTCCTAATTTTACTTTGCAATTTTGAAGGGGAAATCAGGGCTTCAACAGAATATACTCCCGGGCCCCTCCATAGCTAACAGCAAGCTAAAACTTGTACGCTAAGATTATATGAACACACAAACTCGTGAATTTAATTTTTTAAATGTAAGTTCGGGCAGAGTATCTAATCTTCTAATTATTACCAGGATATAAAATCAGCCTCTTGCTTCGTCCTGGCATCAGTTCTTTTGGCATCCCTCCTCCTCCACTTCTACTCCTTTTTGTATTTTGCCTTTGTAATCATTAGTAGTAGTCCAGTAGCTTAAAGGGTTAGTTCACCCAAAAATGAAAATGGATGATTTACTCACCCTCAAGCCATCCTAGCTTTTTATCTTCTTCCAGATAAACACAATCGCAGAAATATTTAAAAAAAAATATCCTGGCTCTCCAATGATTTATAATGGTAGTAAATGGGGGGCATGTTTTGAAGCCCAAAATAAATGTTTCCATCCATCATAAAAATAGTCCATATGGCTCCAGGAAGTTAATAAAACAAAGCGATGGGTATTTTTAAGAAAAATATCCATATTTAAAACTTTATTAACATAAATAATGGCAGAACAGTGAGCTCTGACCTGACGCATGCGCAATGATGAATGCGTACCCGCAGTGGATATAGCAAAACAAAACACCATTCACGAATTAGAAGTCTAAAATGAGAAATTTTAAAGAAAAATGTCAGAGGATTTTGATATAAAAGAGGGGTTTCAGAAGGGGTTGCACAGCCTTATTTGTTTGAAACGTGAGAGGCATCTAAGCTTACGATACTCCTACATCCTGCATCATACAGTACATCGCGTTATGGGTTGCTCATTTGGCGCAAGTCGATTTGCGCAGTATGCGTACGGTCATATGGCGAAAGCTAGTTATTTTAGATTATAAAGATTTAAATGTGGATATTTTCTTACAAAAACCCATCGCCTCACATTAGAAGGCCTTTATTAACCCCCTGGGGTCATATGGATTATATTTACAGTATGATGGATAGATGGATGCATGTACTTTTGGCTTCAAAACAGGCTCCCCATTCACTACCATTATAAATCTTTGGAGAGCATGGATATTTTTGAATATATCTCCGATTGTGTTTGTCTAAAAGAAGATAGTCATATACACCTAGGATGGCTTGAGGGTGAGTAAATCAAGGGATAATTTTCATTTTTGGGTGAACTGTCCCTTTCATCCCGGGCCCCTCCATAGCAAACAGTAAGCAAAAACTGTTTACCATATATGCTAAGATTATATGGGTACACAAACTCATGAAATGCACATCATAAGCGACTCAAACTCAGAGCATATGCAGAGGTGAGTTTGTGTGGAGCAGCATTTACTGTGAACAGAGTTTCCCTGAGACACTGAAAACACCTGATACATGTAGCATATTGTATATTTATTCAATTAAATCACAATTTGAAAATCACAAATTGTGATTTAAGTTTTACTTTGATTAATTGTTCAGCCCTGAGCGAAGTAAAACAGACACCGGACAAAGATAAAACTTTCTAATGTGTCAGTCGCCTGGGATCATGCACGCTATCAAATGAAGAATACTTTCAAATGCTACACATTGGGCTGTAAGCACACAATAAATGTACATGAAAAACCAAGGTATACTTTGAGATAAGTGCCAACACCGTTGGAGAGACCTACAGTATACAGTTTAGAGTTGAGCTCTTTAACAACATGATTGATTAATTAGAACTAAGCACATGATGTTCACTAGTATATGCTAAAAAACAAGAAAGGAAGGATATTTTTATTTCAGCAGAATAGATTCAACACCATTACCAGTCATTCAGAAAGTGACGACAAGCACAAACACAGTAATAAACACAGACACCTGACAGAAAACACATCATACACATAATAGCACAAAAACACACAAGTCGCAAGTGCCCACTGGAGTGCAGGGTAAGTATTTTTCTCTGAGTGCTTTCATCAATACTAACAAAGTGAATTGTGAATATAACATTACCATATCGGCCATGGTAAAACCTTGAATTTTGACCTTGAACTTTCACCCCGTGGCATGCCTATTGCAGTCCCAGGGCACAAGCAGGTGCAGTGAACATGCACAGATAAGCATTCGCTCATCACTGGTAGCACTTTAAGTGAAAGGGAGTCCATTCCATGTTTGGAAGCATGTCTCTACTGAGAATCATGTAGAGCACAGCTTATATAGTGTTTAAGTTAAACCCATTTGACTAAAGAGCAACCAGTTGTGAGACATCAATATTCCGACAAATCCAAATACCCTATTCCCCTAACCCCCTTGCTGTGGCAACTACTTCGGCATCCCTGGCGGTAGCAACAAGGAAGGGAGGGGGATGGGGTTCAGCCAACACATGCTAGTTTCCTATTAGCTGGCTCTCATGAGGAAAAAATTGGTGGCCCATGCAGAATCTACAATACTCAGAATGTCTTACCCTGTCTTTCCCTATGAGACACTTTGCATGAACAGAAGACAAATAATGGGCGCAATATTAGTCAAATTGTGTTTGTGCTCAATATAGCAGAAAAAAAAAAAATCAATAGAATTTTGCAACATAAATCAACAACAGAGGTTCAATAAGGTGACAATGTCAGTAAAATGTGATGCTCTTTTTTGCAAGTGAAAACTATTATTGTACAATTCAAAGTGAAAAACAGTAAAAGGACATTCCCAGATGTACATTCATGACATATGACTACACTGTATTTAAATAGTTTTGTTTCTTCTTGTTGTTTTTTTTATCAGTAATGTACATTAGGTTGTTATCTAATGTGTTACCTTTTCTGTAATTTAGTTAATGATTATTGTGTTATTTTATTGTTATTTGTGTTACCCTTATGGTGTTTTGTCTTTGTGTGTATGACCCTGTGAAACATCTATATGAGTATTGGTCAAGTTTTATGGACAGGCCACTTACGATGATTCATCGTGGCTTTCTGTTATGCCACCTGTATTATTATCAGTACATTTTAAGGTAAAAGCAGATTTTGGTAGTGATGTATTAAAAGGTTAGTTCACCCAACAATTAACTGTCATTAATTACTCACCCTCATGTTGTTCCACACCCGCAAGACCTACGTTCATCTTTGGAACACAAATTATGATATTTCTTTAAAACAGTCGATGTGACAGCAGTGGCTCAACCTTTTATAAAGCGATGAGAATACTTTTTGTATGCAAAAACAAAACAAAAATAACAACTTTATTCAACAATCTCTTCTCTCCCTGTCATTATCCTTATGCAGGTGACGCAGTAAGCACAGTGAAGGCTTCTGTTATTTACGTATGAATGCCAGCTCAGTATTGGCCTACGCTGTTCACATGCGTGTGATGCTGACGCAGGAGCCGGCCAACAATGAGTCGCGTTCTGACGTAGAACCTGGTAGTGCTGGACATAAACAATGTAGGAGAATGACACAGAAGAGAAGATATTGTCGAATAAAGCTGTTAGTTTTGTTTTGATTTTGCACACGAAAAGTTCTCGTTGCTTCATAAAATTAAGGTTGAACCACTGCAGTCACGTTGACAGTTTTAACAATGTCTTTAGTACCTTTGTGGACTTTAAAATTGTTGATTATATTGCTGACTATGGATGAGTCATACACCTCTCAAATTTCATCAAAAATATCTTAATTTGTGTTTCGAAGATGAACAAAGGTCTTGCGGGTTTGGAACGACATGAGGGTGAGTAATTAATGACAGAATTTTCATTTTTGGGTGAACTAACCCTTTAACAATATATCAATAAATGAAATATATGGTTATAAGTTGTAAAATATACAGGCACCAAACGCCATACCATAACACCTGAAACATTGTCACAGTATTTCTTATGGTGATCATCTGGCAACCACAGCTGATTTTTTACCGTAAATTTAATGGGATATTTTTTTGTATAATTTTTCTATGAACTCGCTTTTTCACTGAAGGTTTTGCATGTAGAAAAAGTTTCAAATCACACACTCACACACACACATACACAACTACTTATATCACATTAGCAACAGAAATGGCATTAGTCCATTCAATCCAGTGATTGTGCAAATTCAGACGTAACAGTTTCCTTAAATCACATTAGTATAGCACGCAACAAAAAGAAAAGAAAAACTCTAACCACTTTGTCCTCCTTGAGTCATGCAGTCCAGGAAGCAGAGAGTGAAAGACAAGCAAACAGAGGTAGTGGGGGGTTGGAGGTGGAAGAGAAAAAGTGTGAATTAAAATTGAAAATAAATGGTGAGAAATGGAAAGAGAGAGTGTGTGAAAAAGAAATATGGGGAGGGAAGAGTGGGTGGAGGGAAAAGGAGGTGGGAAAGTGTTAGTGAAGCAACCCAGTTTTCTGTTGTGCGTCAAAATAGACAGAGAGTGTCAATGGCATTCAAACATTTTATTATACTTGTCATTTTAATACATGTAACATATTGAACTGAAATGTCATCTGTGTGATCAGATGTATTTTTCTATACATAACAGCAGACATGTCCAACAATGGACATGTATGGCTCTCTGCTAGAGATGAAATGTGAGAACAGAACACTGATACCTCTAAGCATGTTTTCCACTGTTTACCAAACATGAGAACGTCAAAAAACACAGATGAGGTGTCCAAGCAACCTCATGGGATGCTTGTCCAACACTGTGAGGCCTCACTGAATCTGTGTCCGTGAATCATATTTTTTTTTATACAAATTGTGTTTGATTTAGGAGGTCTGCAGAAAGTCCCTTGGATAATTGAGGTTACTTGACTTTGTACCTGTAATGCCCCCAACAGGGAAACACAAGAACAGCACGTGAAGAGTGCGCTCTGTTGCAGCCTTGGCCTTTCAAGGTATTGATTGTTCCTGGGTGCTGAATTTAAATCGAACTGATCTTTACTGTGAGAATTATTAGAAGGAATAAAATCATTTTCAGAAGAGGATATGACAGATTTCAAATTAGCATAAAGGTTGGTCTGAGTGATCAAGAAACCTTTTACTGGATAAATAAAAACATTAAAATGCATAAAAACACTAACGCATACTTGTTCATACATTACCTCTGTTTTTTTTTACACATATAGACAAAATATATATATATATATATATAAATGTATGTTAAGGAATATAAATTATGGACACATTAATATGGAAATTCTGGTTGATTCCTAAGTATTTATTGTCATTTAAAGGTACAGTATGTAAATTTCACCGTTAGAAGTTGCATATTCAAAACAATAAAAAAGGCGTAGCTTAATGACACTGTGAAGGAGTGTGGAATGATGGGAGTTGTCATCTTCACCTCCACTGCCGATGGAAATCAATCCAACAGAACTCAGAAATCATGCTCATGGATTAGGTAATTGAATAAAGTTTTATAACTTTTATGTTTGATCACATGATTTTACTTAATTGTAATGAATTATCCGCAAGTAACGTAATGTTTAACCCTTTTCTCGTGAGTTTAAAATATTCTAGCTGACCATTATTTCAGAACGTTTGGCCTTATTGTTTCCATAGCGACGCATCATGCTTGTCACGTGACACATCGCAGCCACAATAACACTGTATGACAGATGGATCACTATTATTTTGTTTTTCCTTTTTTATTTAAAATATTCACAAACTTGCTTACCATCTCATCAACTATATGATATTCCGATTCTCAAATATGTGTAAGTGAGTTTGTTTTGTCATTTAAAATCCTTTATAAATTATCTTTATCTTGATCTATAACGCAAGATGGGCACCGCCATCTTAATAATCGAGTCCTTTCAGTCGGATTTACAGCACGTGAATTCATCAGTTTCTCCAGAAATACATGCAAGTAAGTGGCTGGTGAACTGGAAGAATAATAGTGTAAAATTTATAGTTACTTAGGGCCACTATATGTGTCTGATATGAATAAACTAGGGCTGTCAATTGATTCAAATATTTAATCGCGATTAATCGCATGATTGTCATGAGTTAACTCGTGATTAATCGCAACTTAATCTCACATTTTTATCTGTAATCTTTACATTTTTGAAAGCTCAGCCAAACAGCTGATCATAGCTGTACAGGGCAAGTTTTTATTTCTCATCTCCATAAATATATCTAGTAGTAGAGATAATGCAAGGGCTAGAAATCAATTGGGGTTATCTTTTGCTAAAACTTCCTCCTCGTCGTGGAGAGCGCAGTTCATGGTTGCATAGCAACGACAGATGCCACGGGAGTGCAAGCACTTTGGAAAGTAGGAGAAAGTGGTACAGCTGCGCTTTCCATGAGTTTTTAGATGTGACATGTGAAAGGCCCCCTATGGCTGCATCCCCATTTCTCAAACTACGGACTAGGCCACGGGTCAAACAGAAAATGTGCGCTGCATTAATCGCACGTTAATAAAATTAGTGCTGTTAAAATGAATTTGCATTAATGCGTTATTGACACATTCATTTTGACAGCCCTAGAAAAAACATCAGCAAATTATATTTGAATGGATTGTTATTGGTGCTTCCACTGATGTGTGACATCAGTGTGTATTTTACAAACTTTAAATGTATTGTTTTACTGGTGCTTCTACTACTCCTTAACTGTCTGAAACCTTAAAAAAAAAAAAAAACACTATGTGGCTGAAAACACTGCATTGCTGTGACGTCTCGCAGCCAGAGCGCGAAAGCACAGTTTGAATCTGGCAGTTATGTGACGTCGCTGAACATTCTAAATCCCATATGTGGGACCGTACTCTCAGGGGCACAGAAATAAAAATCCCATATGTGGGACCGTACCGCTCAAAAGGTTAATGCTAAATTACTACTCTATACAAATACATGTCGTCACTTTATTTGTCGAATTAAATTGTGGGGTAACACAGCGCAGTTTTATGTGTTCAAAACAATCATACTAAAAGTACATTTGCAAAAAGGCAGACTTACTATTTATGTATAACACACACTGTATTTAATTACACTGCCATAGACTTGTTCATCAGACTTGTTAAACAGTGTGAGGAAAAGCCACACCAATATTGATCCTCGTTTTATTTCTCCTCTTGTCCAAAACTCTTCTTGGGTCATTTGATTTACCTGTATGTTTGCGTTTCTCGGAGTTATCTTTGGCGACAGAACCTGCTGCAAACGATAACAAATAATTGTGGTCCATGTCGACAATGGTCATGTGCGAAACAACAACAATTGTGGTTTGCTAGATGCTACAACTACTTCTTACACATTTTTTTTCTCACTGTGTTGCCATGGTTTCTACAGCAGTAAAAACAGAAACCGAGGATAACATGGACGCAAAGTGGAGGGACGTTATACCGGTTAAAATTGTGAATTTCTGTGGATTTAAACATTGTTGGAAACATTTGAGATAATGTAAGTACACAAGTGAACAAAATATACAGTATAACACTGTGCAAATGGTTTGTGGATATTTTAATGCAAAAATCTTACATATTGTGCCTTTAATGGCTGGCGGTAACCAATAAACAGTTAATATTATTCATCTGTATTGTTAAAATTAAAAGACACTAAAAATAAGTGAATTTAGGCATCACAGCATGTATAATGTACAATATGAAAGATGGATTAATATTCATTAAAATCTGTTTTAAAAATATATTGTTTGAATAAGATAAATAAGTCCTGGAACCTCTGGGATGATGTTAGATGATCCTTGAAAAAAACTCTAGTTAGTTCAGAGAGTTCTAACCAATGGATTATTAATTGTGAATGATTAATTGTGTATTATACAAGGGATGCAATGTGTCTTGTCTGAAAACACTGAAATCAAAAAACAAGAGAGAAGAACTAATGAACTATTAACAACTGATTATGTTGTAATCATTGTATGCTTTTTCCTATGAGCTTTTTGTTTTTCTAAGCACTTTTGTTGTTGTTGTTGTTGTTGTTGTATAGAAAATAAAACCTGAAGCAGTAGTTTGCCTTTTTTGCCAAATAATTTTGTCAGAAAAATACCTTAACCAAGTTTAGTGTTTTGTTCTTCCCAAATATTAAAATAATAATAATAATAATAATAATAATAATATTTTCCTCATATTTTGATGGTCTAGTTGAAATTGTAGGTTAATTAAAAACAAATATCACATTTGGCTACTACTTTACTTGTTTGAAGTGTGAGAACAAACGGGATTCAGAGGAATCTCTCAGGTTTCATTAAAAAAAAATACTTCATCTGTGTTTAAAAGATGAACCATATGGGTCATATGGGTTTGGAACAACATGAGGTTGAGTAATTGATGACAGAATGTTCATTTTTGGGTGAACTAACCCTGTACGATAGTGTTAGATAATGATCTAAATCTTAAAATAAGCAGAAACAATTAAACATCCAATATCAGCTTAAAATACTGGCCAATTATTAAAATGGTGCCAATACACTGTGCATCACAGCATTATAAAGTTGAGCTGCTATAATATGCTTTATGGTATATCAACAGTATCCACAGAAAACTGCTTTCAGAGCCCCACTCTTACTATTCCTTTTTGAAAACTTTGAGATGGACTATATGTGACAGTAGGGGACCTCACCCAGCTGGGCAGGACGGAACTAAAGCAGATTGTTCCTCAGCATGCCCAGTGAGATGAGTCCATTCTCAGGTAAGTCACTCTAGAGGAGGGAGGGTGTCTTTAGAGACAGCAGGCAAGGATGAGCTCTTAAAATAGACTTTCGCATGTTGTGCTGCTGGAAATGGTCCCACTCATTACCCTGCTGCTGCTTAGCAAAGTCAATGAAGATTTCACTCAAAGAACGGAGTCTTTATAAAGCTCAGAGGAGCTGTGGGTGGTTTGGACTTCACAGTCCAAATCTGTAGACTTCTTTGGATAGGAGAAACTGAGATTAACTGTTTGGATTCTTGATCTGGACTCGCCAATCCCTCTAAATTCTATGATTTATACAGATTCAGCAAATTCCTCATAAGTGAATCAACCAAACAACAGATATGTAGTTACAAACAGTAAAAGACTGAAGCAAGCATAAAAAAATAAATATTAAAATGGTAAATGACGTGTAAATGAAAGTGACTCTACAGTGAGAAAGACAACATGGAGGACGAGGGAAAAAAACAAGCAATGGGTCCTTACATTATTTGAACGCAATGACACTCTTCCCCCACAGCGGGCGCAGAACTTGGTCTGGCAGTAGGAACACAGATGCCCACAGCCATCTGCAAACTTGGTCTTACGGCAGATGCCACAGGTAGGTGCATCATCTTTATGGACAGCCTGCTGTCGTTTCGTTTCTGCCCCAATCTTCCTCACCTGCTCCTTATAACTCTCAAACTGCTGGTGCAGTGTCCTGACAGACAGAAAATAAGATGGAGAGAAAGAAAAGAGAGAAAGAGAGAGAGAAAAGAGAAGCGTTTTTTTGTTAGTTTTTTAGAACTGTTAACTAATAAAATGTAAAAAAAAAAAAAAAAATGGCAATTGAAATAAAGCTGAAACCAACCCAGGTACCCCCAATATAAAACATTAAATAACATTGCAGCATGTTTTTCTTAAAGTTACAAATGTCATGAAGATTTAAAAGAAACATTTTATAATGTATATCTTTTTCTCAGACCCCCAGCACTTTTAAGTACATCCAGGCATCCATGGATATATACATATAGCAAGAAATCTTCCAAATGCTGTTCTAAAACCCAACAGGTACACATTGTTTTATTGTAGCATTGCAGATTACCAACTAAACAACTACAAAATGTTATTTTCCAGATATAAATGAACACATTGAAAAGACATGTTGGCAACGTACATGAGCTATCTGGGTGATGGACAGTATTTAGCATACGTACAACATCATATTATGTCCGAAATGTGTCATATAGTGTGTATCAATCTATAAATCCAGAATTCAATCTCAGATTTGCGTTGAAGCTTTTTTTATATATAAAATACTTTATCTGAATTGTAACCTAACTCCACTTGGTTTTTCTTCTCCCTTCACTGGAATGAAAATAAACTGTAAATGAATTGCCAATGAGGCGCTGCTGTCTGCTTAAAAAAGATGGGGCTTGGTTCCAGAAACATTTCTCAAAGGAACAGCACATTAGCATAACAGTTCTCTTATAGCAAGTGGTTAGCAGCTCTAATGATCACGGTAAAGACATTAAGCCATTTAAAATGATTCCCCTGAAAAAAGACACATTGTAAACTGCATTCATTTGTCTGTAAAAGTTGCCTCCAACACTACAGGCTGACAGGTAACCGAAATATTCATCCTCACCTTCGGAGCCCATTGTTTCGTTCAACCGTTACAACGATTGTCATTTGAAAATGTACATTGGCTACATTGCAGTAAAATCTGTTCTTCAAGAAATCAAAACTGCAAAAGCAAGTGCAAAGCATCACCTTTGTTTGTGGCGAACAGCCATGGTCTGCAATTTCCTCTCAAAATCCCAAACCTGCATAAAATAGCGACTCCGGAATCCACTGAAACTCTGTAACAAATGCACACTTCCCACAACTTCTGGTCTCCATGGCAGAAAATGCTAGCGTTCTCTCTTGCTTGCCCACATTTGCAGTTTCCCTTCTTGAATCAGACAGCAGACTGCAGTCCCAGGTATCTGGATGGAGGTTGTGACTTTGGGGAGTCTTGGCCAGTGATGCTATATTACGCAGTCAGGATGAAACCGTTACGTGGGAAGTCGAAGGTGTGGCGACAAGGATGAATCATTGGCAGGAGAATCAAAGAAAAGAAAAGTGACCTCTTTAAGGTTATGGGTAGATATGCTTAAAGAGATTTATGGACATTTTAAGTGCATTATACACTCATATTGAATTACGTTACTGAATTGATCTTCTAAATAAGATGACAAGCTTGAAAAATGCGTATGGTTTTCCAGAAGAATAAAGATTATTAACATAAAGTCATTATTTAGGGAAGTAAGACAAGCACTATTAGGCAAATGGATAAACTTCTTTAAGTTCACTAGAGCTATATTTGAAGATATTGACTGGAAAAGTCTAACCTCAGAGCGCTGTTGAGGTGGAGAGGGTTGAGGCAGCTTTTGGGTCAGCTCTCTCAGCTGGGAACACCTGTCACGGTATAGCAAGGGACCAGGTTTCCAGCCATCATGGAAACACAAGTAAGCCAGCAATACACCTCTCAAAAGTCTGTTATCATTTACTCACCCTTATGTCATTTCAAACCTGTATGACTTTCTTCTGTAAAATATATACGGTGAAATATTGAAGAATATGCTGGCCAGTCATTTCCATAAAATAAAAGTCAAAGAGGACTGAATCTGTCATGCTCCACAATGATCTAAAAGGACCACAAGATATCCAAGGTGATCCATATTATTGTATATTTTTATCTTCTTCTTTTTTTTCGTACTATCTTAATGCTTAATAAAATGAATAAAACAAAATAAACAAACCAAAACATTTCATAATGATTAGTTAAAGCAGAACTAAGTAACTTTTTTACGTTCATAAATAGTTTTCTAAGTCCTTACGATGGTTAATTGACTTGTAGTGATGTGTTTGAGGCGTGCACTAACCCCCTCTGGCACGTCTACGCCAGAAAACAGCACTTGCAAGTTGAGCTGCGCCGACCCGACACGATCTCGCCTCATGTTCACGTTCACGCACGCTTTACGGTAATTCAAAAACAATGTATATATTATGACTTTATAAGACAATTTCGAAAATTGCCCACCTCCATCAAGATTTCTTGTACTGTATTTGCAAAACTACTGCGCTGGTGAGCGTTGTAGTCGTCGTAGTCCAGAGCTGCGCTTGGAGTATTTACGACAGTGTGATTCACTGAAGGAACCTGTAGGGGGAGCTTCGCAAATCTTACTGAGTTCCGCTTTTAAAAAAATGATAGAATACTAGTCATCATTAACTAATCACCATTGAGACTACTTTTAATGACAAAAAACTTAAGGATGTTTTTAAAGATACTTAAGATAATGCAATTTGTGTGTGTATCTGTCAAATTTGTGTTGAAAGTGTGGGGTGGGGTGAAAGTCATTAGATTGCTTTGTGTGAGAAACACTGATTATTTTCCCTTTTAGTGATTTAATAACTGAGACTAGATCATTAAGACAGTGAGTTGAAATCAAGAACTAGATCAGTTCATAAAGAATCATTAAAATTGGTTTTGGGAACTGGAACGACCAACTCACTGAAAAGAACTGACTCGGAATACTGATTTGTTCACAAATCAGATGTTGCTACTTCTCTCAAGAACATTCCATAGAGAGTTAGGACAGATGTCAAACGTTTCAGTGAATAACAAGTTAAGTTCCAGTCTGCTCATAATAAAGATACTGGACTACTTTTATCTTGTGTTTTTGTCATTTTAGACCTTGACAGCCCCGGTCCTCGTTCACTTTCATAATATAAAAAGTATGGCCAGGATATATTCTAAAAAATGAATTAAAAAAAAAAAAAAAAAAAAAAACTTTTCTTTTCCAAGAAATTCACACAAGTTTGAACTCATGAGGGTGAGTAAATAATGATAAGACAATTTTTTAGACGAACTACCCCATTAATACTGAACTCTCTTCTAGTTGAGCAGTTTTGACAAGAAACTGTAACCATTAGAAACTAGGAAGGCAGGCATAAAAATCTTAATAGAAATGTACAATCAAATTTTCAGGTTTAAATCACATCCTGAATTGTTCTGTGTTTCTATGAGGTGTCTAAAGTTAAAAAAAGATTGCTGATACTGTAGCTAAATCTAGATCCACTGATTAACTATTATAGAGTTGGCTGGTCATTGGGCCACAGTAGAAAAACCATCGATACATTTCTGTTGGAACAGACTGAGGTTAGCTCTGAGGGTTGAACTTTGGTCTTTCTAAACCTTTCCAAAAGGCAAAACAAGTCCCAAAATAGCTGCTTAACTTAGGGGCGGCCTCTGATGATATCATTGTGAGGTATACTTGTAACTTTGTAAACTTGTAACTTAACTTTGCTAAATCCCAGGAGGACACCGAAAAAAGGTTAGGGACTTAAAAAGTCAAAAACAAAACAAACAAAAAACACACTCTTTTAAGATATCAGGAAACCTCAGAGAACTTTGAGCTTTCCTTTTACTAGTCAGAAAATTCCTTGTGGGATTGGAGAACACGGGATGACCTCATTCTGCCAAGAAAGTAAGACACAACATAGGGACACCCCAAATTTATAACTAAAATATGGTAAACTAAACTGGTAAACAGAAATTCTCGTTTGAAATTTTCGCACGTTAAAAAATAAATGCGACCTCACGTTGTGTCAATCATGTTTACATAATGCCTCTGAAACTTTCATCCATCATAAAAAAATTCGGACCGGGTTAAATTTTCTGTATTTTTCACATCCGTAGCAAGCTTTTTGAGAGGTGTTTTGACAAAACAGCCACCGTACAAGCGAACGGCAAAATCCATAATGGCATCTGACAAGTTGATCCACTTCGTCTCGCAGCAAAAATCACTGTAAGTGCGGAATACAACGAGACGGAATATAAAAGTTGTATGACTATGTGTAACACTAGTATTTTCCTATACCTACAGTGATTATTTCGGGATAATCCCACAGCTCCTTAATAAGTAGGTGGAACTCTCCTTCCTCTCAACGGAATCTCAGGAATGGATGGACCCAATATTTTGTTTTGTTTTGTATTGTTTTGCAAATTTTTTCACAACGGATTAATTAATACGCATCGGACTGAGTGTGCAAGGTTTCTGCGAGTGACAAATTTTTAGGATAACGAATTTTAAAAAATCCATACGAAAATTTGCACTCAGTGTGATTGTATTAATCAACTGTCTGTTTTACAGGTTCCAGACAGACAGTAAGTCTGTGCATTAATGATGGGGATTTTTCACTGACACCTTTTGCAGGTTATATTGTTACACCAGTAGGTGGCGACAAGTGACTTTCTTTGTGAGTAAATAATTGAATCATTAACTCCACTGACGCATTCAGGAACAAAACAAATGACTCTTTAAAGGGGTGGTTGATTATGATTTCACTTTTTTAACTTTAGTAGTTAATGTAAATGTTTAGTGTAATGTTGCTGTTAAAGCATAAACAGTGTCTGCAAAGTTACGACGCTCAAAGTTCAATGCAAAGGGAGATATTTTCTTTTAAAGAATTCTCTGTTTAAGAACTACAACAAGTGGCTGGTAGGGACTACAACGAGCTTCTTCCCGGGTCAGTGACATCACTAACCCTAAAATTTACATAAACCCTGCCCCCAGGCACACGTGACAAAGGGGGTGAGTCCGTGTTGGGCTGCTTTAGAGAAGAGGAAGAGTTGTTGTAGAAGAGTGTTGTTACAATGCCATCATTTTACGCTGGACTGCTTCACAAACGAGGGTCAATTCAACACTGGATTTGCACAAAAGATTAAAGGTGCCGAAGAATGTGTTTTCAAAAGATGTAATGTAAGTCTAAGGTGTCCCCTAAATGTGTCTGTGAAGTTTCAGCTCAAAATACCCCATCAATTTTTTTTTATTAATTTTTTTAACTGCCTATTTTGGGACATCATTATAAATGCGCCGATTCAGGCTGCTGCCCCTTTAAATCTCGTGCTCACCGCCCCCAGAGCTCGCGCTTGCCTTAAACAACATAAACAAAACGGCTAATATAACCCTCAAAATGGATTTTTACAAAGTGTTCGTCATGCAGCATGTCTAATCGCGTAAGTATGGTATTTATTTGGATGTTTACATTTGATTCTGAATGAGTTTGATAGTGCTCCGTGGCTAAAGCTAACATTACACACTGTTGGAGAGATTTATAAAGAATGAAGTTGTGTTTATGAATTATACAAACTGCAAGTGTTTAAAAAATGAAAATAACGACAGTCTTGTCTCCGTGAATACAGTAAGAAATGATGGTAACTTTAACCACATGTAACAGTACATTAGCAACATGCTAACAAAACATTTAGAAAGACAATTTACAAATATCACTAAAAATATCATGATATCTTGGATCATGTCAGTTATTATTGCTCCATCTACCATTTTTCGCTATTGTCCTTGCTTGCTTACCTAGTCTGATGATTCAGCTGTGCACAGATCCAGACGTTAATACTGGCTGCCCTTGTGTAATGCCTCGATCATGGGCTGGCATATGCAAATATTGGGGGCGTACATATTAATGATCCCGACTGTTACGTAATGGTGTTATGTCGAGATTTGCCTGTTCTTTGGAGGTCTTTTAAACAAATGAGATTTATATAAGAAGGAGGAAACAATGGCGTTTGAGACTCACTGTATGTCATTTCCATGTACTGAACTCTTGTTATTCAACTATGCCAAGGTAAATTAAATTTTTAATTCGATGGCACCTTTAACAGGTTAACAACTCTGTTCCTTTAAATGCAAATAGGGGCAAATTTGACAAGCTATAATAAATGATCTGTGGAGTATTGTGAGCTGAAACTTCACAGACACATTCTGGAGACACCAGAGACTTATATTACATCTTGTAAAAGGGGTATTATAGGTCCACTGAATCATTCATGCAAACAAATCATTCAAAAACACTGACATACTATTCTTACTATTTCTGTAAAAAAAAAAAAAAAAAAAAAAAATTAAAAAAGTAGTATGTTCTTCCAAATTCGGACTCATATTCATTCAAGAACAAAACAAGAGGCTCTCTGATATACCCACTAAATCATTCACTCAACTGACTGATTCAAAAACATAGATTCATTCAGGAATGCCACTACTGTGTTAAGTCACAGAAGCACAATGGATTGACTTTGTTTGCAACCAGTTTTTTGCTTTTGGACCAAAAACGGACATACAAATTGGCAATATTGTGTCTAAAATATTACTTACACAATATTAAACCTATTGTAAAACCACCTAGTGTGAAAGCTATCACTTGTGTGATTTTGTTGAATTAAAAGACAAATGATAAGGAATTTGTACAAAAAAAGTGAAAAAGGAAAATCCCCTCTAGTGTGTACGTATTTTCTGTACAGCTCCTCATTGCTTTAGTTTTCATGATCCATGCATAGCCTTAAAATGTCCCTCGGACATCAGAATTTCTCTCTTTCTCTCTCCTTCCAGACATGGCCTGGCTAGTAATTATCACCCATTGATTACATCAGAAGGGTAGGTGTGAGCAAGACAGCAATGAAGGATGGACAGATGGATAAATAGATAGCGAGAGGGAGAATGAGAATAAGGACAGCACAGAAAAGGGAGGAGAGCAGAGAAAAGGGACTATTTCCGTCTCGCTTGCTGATTCCCGGCTGCCGCCTCGCCTGGGTGTCTCTTTTTTTTCCTTCTCTATTTTTCACAATTTAATTGAAAGTGTCTAGTTGGATCAGAACTCAGAACATGCATACACACAGAAAAATAACCACACAAACTTGACTCAATCCTAAGAGGACTTACCACCCATTTAGGCTTTACATTGAACTTGGAAAATACAATTTGTAGAATGATCAGTAGTTATACAAAACTAAGGAATGTTTCTTGCAATATAGCCTGTATGAAATTATGTACTGTACACAGACCTTTACATGTTGTGACTGTGTATAACTGTATAAATATAAGTAAAGTTCATTCATAAAAGTAAAATCTATATTTTCACCAACCATTACATCCATTTGAAATTAGATACTAGATAAGTATCGATCACTCAATCAGCTCATATGTTAACATCTATTCTTATCCCATATAAGGGAGGCAAAAGAGAGGAAGCAATGGAGAAAAGTAGTGATAATGAAGGAGAGGCTAAAGTCACCAACGGTTACAGAAAACAATGCTGTATAAAGTATCCAATTGTCATACTTAAGTAAATATAAAATATAAAGTATACATTTATAGAAACTGACTCAAGAACTGTTTAAAGGATTCATCGGGTGAGTATACTACAGTACTACAGTCTGGTGCAGGTATTGTGTGTACACAATTTGTAGTCAGAAATTTACATAAACCTTGCAGAATCTAAATGTTAATAATTAAAGAGAGAGAGAGAAAAGAATCATAAAGCACAGCCCTGAATAAGCTATTTTACATTACAGATGTTTACACCACAAGACAAAATAATAGCTGAATTTACAAAAATTACTCCGTTTAATCATTTACATACACTTGATTGTTAACACTGTCATCACCTGGATGATCCATGACTGTTTTTATGTTGTTCATGAGTCCCTTGTTTGTCTTAAGCAGTTAAAGGGTTAGTTCACCCAAAAATGAAAATAATGTCATTAATTACTCACCCTCATGCTGTTCCACACCCGTAAGACCTTCGTTAATCTTCGGAACGCAAATTAAGATATTTTTGTTGAAATCCGATGGCTCAGTGAGGCCTGCATAGCCAGCAATGACATTTCCTCTCTCAAGATCCATTAATGTAGTAAAAACATATTTAAACAAGTTCATGTGAGTACAGTGGTTCAATATTAATATTATAAAGCAACGAGAATATTTTTGGTGCGCCAAAAAAAAAACAAAATAAGGACTTATAGTGATGGCCGATTTCAAAACACTGCTTCAGGAAGCATCTGAGCATTATGACTCTTCTGTGTCGAATCAGAGGTTCGGAGCGCCAAAGTCACATGATTTCAGCAGTTTGGTGGTTTGACACGCGATCTGAATCATGATCTGACACAGAAGAATCATAACGCTCCGAAGCTTCATGAAGCAGTGTTTTAAAATCGGCCATCTACGGTGGCCCAGTAGTGCACAACACAACGAAATTAAAAAAGCAAACATAAGCTCACAACACAACGAAATCAAGCCACAACACAACGGAAACAAGCCACAACAAAACGGAAACAAGCCACAACACAACGAATTAAAGCCACAACACAACGGAAACAAGCCACAACACAACGAAATCAAGCCACAACACAACGGAAACAAGCCACAACAAAACGGAAACAAGCCACAACACAACAAATTAAAGCCACAACACAACGGAAACAAGCCACAACACAACGAATTAAAGCCACAACACAACGAATTAAAGCCACAACAAAACGGAAACAAGCCACAACACAACGAATTAAAGCCACAACACAACGGAAACAAGCCACAACACAACGGAAACAAGCCACAACACAACGAATTAAAGCCACAACACAACGGAAACAAGCCACAACACAACGAAATCAAGCCACAACACAACGGAAACAAGCCACAACAAAACGGAAACAAGCCACAACACAACAAATTAAAGCCACAACACAACGGAAACAAGCCACAACACAACGAATTAAAGCCACAACACAACGAATTAAAGCCACAACAAAACGGAAACAAGCCACAACACAACGAATTAAAGCCACAACACAACGGAAACAAGCCACAACACAACGGAAACAAGCCACAACACAACGAATTAAAGCCACAACACAACGGAAACAAGCCACAACACAACGAATTAAAGCCACAACACAACGGAAACAAGCCACAACACAACGGAAACAAGCCACAACACAACGAATTAAAGCCACAACACAACGGAAACAAGCCACAACACAACGAAATCAAGCCACAACACAACGGAAACAAGCCACAACAAAACGGAAACAAGCCACAACACAACAAATTAAAGCCACAACACAACGGAAACAAGCCACAACACAACGAATTAAAGCCACAACACAACGAATTAAAGCCACAACAAAACGGAAACAAGCCACAACACAACGAATTAAAGCCACAACACAACGGAAACAAGCCACAACACAACGGAAACAAGCCACAACACAACGAATTAAAGCCACAACACAACGGAAACAAGCCACAACACAACGAATTAAAGCCACAACACAACGAATTAAAGCCACAACACAACGGAAACAAGCCACAACACAACGAATTAAAGCCACAACACAACGGAAACAAGCCACAACACAACGGAAACAAGCCACAACACAACGAATTAAAGCCACAACACAACGGAAACAAGCCACAACACAACGAAATCAAGCCACAACACAACGGAAACAAGCCACAACACAACGGAAACAAGCCACAACACAACAGAAACAAGCCACAACACAACGAATTAAAGCCACAACACAACGGAAACAAGCCACAACACAACGAATTAAAGCCACAACACAACGGAATAAAGCCACAACACAACGAAATAAAGCCACAACACAACAGAAACAAGCCACAACACAACGAATTAAAGCCACAACACAACGAAATAAAGCCACAACACAACGGAAACAAGCCACAACACAACGAATTAAAGCCACAACACAACGAATTAAAGCCACAACACAACGAATTAAAGCCACAACACAATGGAAACAAGCCACAACACAACGAATTAAAGCCACAACACAACGAATTAAAGCCACAACACAACGAAATAAAGCCACAACACAACAAATTTAAGCCACAACACAACGAATTAAAGCTACAACACAACGAATTAAAGCCACAACACAACGGAAACAAGCCACAACACAACGAATTAAAGCCACAACACAACGGAATAAAGCCACAACACAACGAAATAAAGCCACAACACAACGGAAACAAGCCACAACACAACGAATTAAAGCCACAACACAACGGAATAAAGCCACAACACAACGAATTAAAGCCACAACACAACGGAAACAAGCCACAACACAACGAATTAAAGCCACAACACAACGGAATAAAGCCACAACACAACGAATTAAAGCCACAACACAACGGAATAAAGCCACAACACAACGAAATAAAGCCACAACACAACGAAATAAAGCCACAACACAACGGAATAAAGCCACAACACAACGGAATAAAGCCACAACACAACGAAATAAAGCCACAACACAACGGAAACAAGCCACAACACAACGAATTAAAGCCACAACACAACAAATTAAAGCCACAACACAACGGAATAAAGCCACAACACAACGAAATAAAGCCACAACACAACGAAATAAAGCCACAACACAACGGAAACAAGCCACAACACAACGAATTAAAGCCACAACACAACAAATTAAAGCCACAACACAACGGAATAAAGCCACAACACAACGAAATAAAGCCACAACACAACGAAATAAAGCCACAACACAACGGAATAAAGCCACAACACAACAGAAATGCTCCCGACCACTTGGGGGCTCTCAGAGCTTGGTAATATTAGTATTCCTTGCCACTGTTCTATAAAGTCAACAGTCTTACAAAGATATCAATACCATGATTAGTTTTAAGTATGTAGAGATTGTATATCGACATGAAATATTAATTAAAAATCAACTACGTCCACAATAGCTTCATATTCATACTTGTGAATGATTTGACGCGATACCACGGCGCATGATGAAGGGAACATCCACCAATTCCACCAAGTGGTTAAAACGTATCATTTGTATTCATTACAATGACTTTGTTTAACATTTAAAAACAGACATGTTCAAATTCCAAAGCTTGTTAGTTCCTGTTGGTAAGACTGACAAGCTTTGGAATTTGAATATGTCTGTTTTTAAATGTTACAAGTAATTTTAATGAATACAAATTATACTTTTTAACCACTTGGTGGAATTGACAGACGTTCCCTTCATCATGCGCCGTGGTAGCGCGTCAAATCATTCACAGGTATAAATATGAAGCTATTTTGCACGTAGATGATTTTGAATTAATATTTCATGTCGATATAAGGTGGTTACACACTGTTAAAACTAATAGTGTATTGATATTACTGCCGACTCTATAGAACAGTGGCAAGGAAAACTAACTTTACCGAGCTCTGAGAGCCCCCTAGTGGTCGGGAGCATTTCCTTTGTGTTGTGGCTTGATTTCGTTGTGTTGTGAACTTATGTTTGCTTTTTTAATTTCGTTGTGTTGTGCACTACTGGGCCACCGTAGCCATCACTATATAAGTCGTTATTTTGTTTTTTTTGGCGCACCAAAAATATTCTCGTCACTTTATAATATTAATATTGAACCACTGTACTCACATAAACTGATTTAAATCATTAATGGATCTTGAGAGAGGAAATATCATTGCTGTCTATGCAGGCCTCACTGAGCCATCGGATTTCAACAAAAAATTATCATAATTTGTGTTCCGAAGATTAACGAAGGTCTTACAGTGTGGAACGGCATGAGGGTAAGTAATAAATGACATTATTTTCATTTTTGGGTGAACTAACCCTTTAAACTGCACTGTTTTGTTCTTTAGGTCCGGCACATTCTTTGGTTTTAGAGCATCTTCTGCATATTTAAAGCGGAACTCAGTAAGATTTGCGAAGCTCCCCCTACAGGTACAGTGAATCACACTGTCGTAAATACTCCAAGCGCAGCTCTGGACTACAACGACTACAACGCTCACCATCGCAGTAGTTTTGCAAATACAGTACAAGAAATCTCGATGGAGGTGGGTAATTTTTGAAATTGTCTTATAAAGTCATAATATATACATTGTTTTTGAATTACTGTAAAGCATTTTGTCACTCTCGCGTGAACGTGAACATAAGGCGAGATTGTGTCGGGTTGGCGCAGCTCAATTTGCAAGTGCCAGAGGGGGTTAGTGCACGCCTCAAACACACCACTACAAGTCAATTAACCATCTTAAGGACTTAGAAAACTATTTATGAAGGTAAAAAAGTTACTTAGTTCTGCTTTAAACCCTTTCCAGCAGTGACTACAGTTTTGAGATCCATCTTTTCACTTAAATATGAAATATTACAAAAGCTGCAAACAGGGTTCAGATTGTTCACCACAGGGAGAATTTCTTATTGATTGATTTATTTTTGCAAAAACAACACCAAAATGTTCAATCAACTTTGAGAGAAGCATTCAAAATGTGTACCACTGATGCACTAACTATTGGCTAACCCTCTTTTATTTAAAAACCCTTCAGACCAAAGAAACAAAGAAAGCAATGATACAGCTGAGCAGAAAGAAGCTGTCTCTAGATGTGATTTTGACTGTACACTAAAAAAAAAAAAAATGATTCTAGCTGTTTGCTCAGTTTATTTAAATAAAACAAGCTGAAACAACACAAATCTTTAGTTTTTTTTTTACTTTATTGTCATTGGCACTCAATTTAATTATGTTAAATTAATTAAATTAGTAAAATGTTAAATTCACTTAAATCATTTGTGTTTACTAGACTACATGAATAATTTCTGCTGCACTGAATGAATCTGGGCAGTGGATTTATAGTTCCCAGCATGCTTTGCATAGGGATAGATCAGGAGAGTAAATGTTAAGTGCTGTTTAATGTGTTTTTTACAAGCGGCAACCTCCCCCTTTCTCTCGTGAAGCCAATACGGAAGTAACTTAAACTGCGATTCATCGACTGGCCGCTAGGGACAGGCTCCAAAAGAGAGCATAATCTCATAGAGTCCCATGTTAAATTGACCAAGTTTATAGCAGAAAAAAACATGTTTACAAGTTGGTTCAAATTGTGGTTTTGGTCTATACTGCTATTTTTGCCCTTCATGACAACTCTGAGGGGGGTGAATTTTTTTATAACTTATCCGTTTAAATTATATTAAGCCTTAAAGTTCTGCATAATTAAGGGCGTGGTCACTTGAGTGACAGGTAGATTGCGCTGCTGTCATGTTGTCAGATTTGCCGTCATGTTACCTCAGCTGCCGCTGAATTTGGCATCTCAGCCGTATTTGTGCTCGATTATTTTATACAATCATAAAATATGGCTTGCTGCATAATATTCGAGACTGATGTGTGTCTGTGTAGATGTTCATGTATGCGGAAGAAACAGAACACACGTTGTTGGATCGTGGCATTGGCTGAAAGTTTTGATTGTGAGATTTACTACAATGACAATGGCAGGAGGATATCAAAATCCGACAGCACTGCTTGGATATTATAACTAAAACTGCTGCACTATTTTGAAAAAATATATACTTTGGACACGGGCTCATTTGTTTGTTAGATACGATCATATACAGTTTTACAACATAAACGCTGCTCAGATTGCATCCTTTCTTGAAGAATGATGACAGAGAGCAGATCATTCAGAAGAAATGTGACATGTTTTTTTTGTTTTGCAATGGAAACTCATATTTTACCCAAGTGCCACAGATTGGATTCATCTCGCGATCTCTATTTCATTATAAAGGTATGAAGTCCCATTTGATTTTCCATGTTGTTATTTGCACAACCAACACTACTGGTGTTGGAGGATCTATATCTTAAAAAACACCGTAGATTGACAGTAAACCTTTAGAACGTTCTGATGATAAAACTTGTCTTCAATATTTTAGATCGTATCTAAGATAGATAGATAGCTCCTTTGCTGCTAACATGGTCGCGTCGAGCTAGGCGGGCGTGGTTTCAGCAACCAGTCATATCAGCTCAAACCACCTCCCCGCCTCTTTGCCCATTTTCAGTTATCCGGGAGTGACGTGCGGTGACACGCAGCTAAGATGGCCGCGGCCTCATTTTCGCTTCAAAACTGCTGTTCAGAACTCTATGGGTGACGTCACGGACGCTACGTCCATATTTTTTTACAGTCTATGGTTTTTTAGTAAAGGGAAAGGCTTGTTAGTGTTTAATGTTCAGTTATGCTGGACATTTAAAACAGTTTCTATGTTGAAATTTTTGTGGTTACCACTGTGCTGAAGAGTAGAAGCTTGTTGTTAGGTTGTGGGTGGCGAAATTAAACTATCATGCGTGTTGCTTTACTCATTGAGCCATAGCTTTGTAGGAATCAATGCAGTGATAGGTAACTTCTTGTTCATTATATTCACATGCTATAACTATAAAAAAGTTATGTATGAACACGTTCCAGACTATTTATTGTAACTTGTAGTAAGATCAGTTGATTACAGTGCTGCCCTTCTTCATACACAAATTAAGCCATCTGCATATGGACTGTGCCTGAATTTAAGTTCATACAACAAGATTACAATAAATCAGTCCAAACTAATTATTTTTTTGTTGGAAAAATATAATTCAATTTCATGGAAACATTTTAATTAAGTTCAATCAACAAATTATTTTTCTGACACAGAAAATTAAGTTTGTTCAACAAACTATTATTTGTTTAAACGCACTTTGTACTTTGTATGAACCTAACTTAATTGTGTGGAAAGTTTTCCTTAATTCAATTAAGTGAGTGTTTGAGTGTATGTTTTAAATGTTTTAAAACAGGAAAATAGAATAACTAAGTGTGATGGTCAAAAACATCTAGCACGTTTATATACATTAAAAAAACTGCACTTACAGACACAAAAACACTGTTGATGTGAAGAGCTGCTTTTACATTACACAGCACTAGTTTAAGTTTCTCAAAGTTACCTGTCAAACATTTGTTTCAGCTGATTGTAGGTATGTCATCCACATCATCCAGCATTGTTCACTGCTCGCAGAGCAGGGCTGAGAATCGAACGGCCCTACTTTACTGACTGAGAAACCATGGCAAATGATTCAATGAAGAAGTGGTATGAACAAATAGATTCGTCTCAAATCGATTTAGTCTATTTTGCAAAGCTGTTTGGCCAATTCAATTAAATTAAACACTAAAAAGAATAATTATTTCACAATTAATCTATGGCTGGTTGTTCAGCCAACAGAAACAGGAGACACATATTAGTCACTTATTTCTGATGTTGAAATTTATTCTCAGGTAAATGTTTCCCAGGCTATGGTTTGGTCACAATAACAATCTTATATGCCAGAAACATGTCACTTTATTTCATTATTAAAAAAATCAAACATTTTCAAAGAAAGCAAAATATCATGGTTATTTAAGCAAATAAGCTTAAAAAAGCTGTGTCATCACTAAGTCCCGTAAGTTATTTCCCATCATCCCTTTTAGTTTGGAAAAGCAACAGTTTGTTTCAGTATATTTCGGTAGCTCTGTATATATCTATGGCATTGCTGTTGAAGAGTAATTGGCTGGTAAAGTGGATTTACTTATTGTAGAGTTAACGAAAGTTATCATGAGCACTGTAATGTTTGAAGCGGATGTCATAACAAATGTCAGTAGACAAGGAAGATTTTAAAACGAGCAGTTCATTCATAAATCCGTAAGATCATAACTTCATGCTGTGGAAATATAAACCGGAAGACAGAACACAATGAGCGCTAAAAAAAAGGGCGGGGCTACATAAATCTATTGGTTGAGCTGGAAAGAGATTGACAGATCTGAGTGGACCACTCTCAATGCTTTCATGGTGCCTGGGGGGCTCAGTGGTTATACTATTGGGGGAGATAAACCCATAAATGGGGGGGGGGGTTAAAGTAATACTAATAGAATGTATTTTAACATAAAAAAATCGTACATAATTCACCTTTAAGTACAATAACAAACAATTTGTACTTCGCACAGCTGCTGGAAAATTGCTCTCACTTTTTTTCTTGCTCATTTGAGCTGGCACTTCAGATGTGACCTCATCAAAGTCACATCTGTTTTATTTGTAATATCGCAAACATCCTAATTTATATGCTATAATTTTCAAACTTTTGAGAAAGTATTATATATGAGTGCAAGTTCCAGAAAAGTAGATAATGCCTGTAGTAAACAACTGCAAAGTGATGATGGAAAATGGTGAGCACCTCTCACATTCTCTTTAGAAATGTACAAATCTAGTTACTAATATACATTTGATGCAAGTCCATTAACTGCCTCTGAAATCTAAATTGACAGCAATCCATGATGATAAAAGTCAACTGTATCCAGTTGTCTCATATAAGTAATAATTATATTGCATGTATGATTCCTTTAAGAAAGGCCTGGAATTAATATAATTGTAATTACAAACACACATACAGGTGCCTAAAAAATCTGGCAGCATCTTTTATTTTGATGTTTGTTGAATGTGTTTGTTGCCTTTGGAAAGGTTT
The DNA here is from genome assembly GCF_018812025.1 of Megalobrama amblycephala. Classification (NCBI taxonomy): domain Eukaryota; kingdom Metazoa; phylum Chordata; class Actinopteri; order Cypriniformes; family Xenocyprididae; genus Megalobrama; species Megalobrama amblycephala. The sequence continues at coordinate 33,237,216 of NC_063050.1, forward strand.
ATGTATTTATAGACTAAGTGCCTTTAGTGCCTTTTGTAATGGACCCTATGCCTCTCTTATCCTCTCTCATCCTCTCTCACTTATTCTCTCTCCCTTTATTTTTTAATATTCACTGACAAGACTTCCGGTTTCCTTTTCTGATTTCATTTTTTGTTGAGTGGTTTTAAAACTATTTTTGAAATATATATACAAGTATAAAGTATATATAGGCGTATATACAGTATGCAGCACCTTCACAGATGCATTGATGTGATCCCATTGATGATTGTATTGGTGAGAATTGCTTTGGTAAACTGGGGATTTCTCTGACTATAGCCATCACACACGCACACACACACACACACACACACACACACACACACAATTCCCGGGCAACCCATGCAAAATGCTTGTTCATTAAACTTTCATGTTGTTGAGTGCTAAAGAAGCAACTTTTCTCTCCCTTTTCCTCGGACACTTTTACTCTTTTTACATCATGTAAGAGAATCCCCTGTTTTTGTATTCCCAGAATCTCATGATAACCTATGCTAATACCAGACACCTTCAAGACCATGAACTACAGCCAATAACAGTATTGAATCATCCACTAACTGGTGTCTCAAAGGAGGTCAAATGACCTTAACATTTATGTGCAAACATGAAATGGCTACTAACTGGTTGCAATTATTAACCAGTCAATTTGGTGCTTAGTCAGGGCAGTTTAGTGTTAGAGGAACAGATGAAGCTCTTCACATCTCAAAGCAAACACTCATAATGACGCAAGCCGACTCGTGCTCATACACAATTAAATGTAAGTGAGAATTCATGAGGGAAGTAAAAAAATAAACATGTTTAATATAGACCACGAACATCTACAGAAGCCTATGACAAGCTCAATTTTTAAATATTTCAGCATTGACTTCCAAGTGTGAGCTATTTTCAGCTCCAATTCATAATTTAATGCTCTCGTTTTTCCTCCCAGAAACCTTCCTTATATGCTAAGAAAAAAAGGAAAGGAACAAGAAAAGTTGATCCAACAAACTGGTCTTTTCAACAAACTGATTTTGGTAAGGCACATTATCTTTTTATAAAGGACTTTTCTTCTGCAACCAAGCCACTGTTTTGAGACTGGAGTCTGGCAAGAGGCTGTCTTCAAAAATTGAACCTGTTTCATAAGTCTAGAAGGAGAAACGGCTGCCACTCTTTTACTCTTAGGCCCTGTTTACAACTGGTATTAATCAGTAATGTTTTGGTTGATCAGATCACAAGTGGACGAGGGAGAGACAAACCCGTTTACACCTGGTGTTTTAGTCCATCTCTTTTGTCCACTTACAACCACTGCTGTCCTGATTTCTATGAGGGAAGGCTCTAAGGGTGGGTAAATGTATGGGTTTTTTTCAGATCTTTCAAACTAATGGACAAAATATGCTCGCGCAATTTACATATGAACGCACACGGAGACGACATAAAAACATACAGAGAGCAGCAGCTTTCGTTTCTGCTCTGATAGCCACAAGGCTGCACCGAACACTGTGAGTGCAAATCAGAAATGGTGACAAACATCGTGCTTGGTATGTTTTTCATTTTCAAACCAAACTTGGGTCTTCAGCCTATAAAATTTAAATCCCCTCTGACTAGTTCGCTTCCCATAATGTTTACGCGTCAGGTCAGTAGGTGATCTTTTGTGGCTGTTTGAACGCAATTGAGCGTTTACATTACGAAAGTAATCCGAAAGTAATCCGTTTTCGAATACCTCTGGAAGTGGTTGAAAGTGGACAAGCTTAAAATGTTTTACACCCATTTAAACTTGTATTTAGTGTAGTCCACTTGTGATCCAATCGACCAAAATGCATCTTTATACCAGTTGTAAACAGGTCCTTAGTAGTCACAGTGAAAAAGAAACAATGGGGGCTAGCACATTTTTCTAAAATGATGCGAATTAAATACTCGCTTTTACCTCGACACAATCATTTCTGTTACTTTTACTTGATTTTATGAGTTTTCAGAGTTATAACTTAATTTTCTTTAGCATAAATACAAACCCAGGCTCACTGGAAAAACATCCTTGTGATGACATTTCTGCAAAATATTTGTGTTGCTTGCGAGTTTTGCGTCATTTTCAAAGTAAAATGTCCAGTGAGTGGTACTAAAAGTGCATTCAATTTTCTTCTAAACAGATGAATGTGAATGTGGCAACATTTTATTACGTTGGTTGTTATCATCATGGCAGTTAGGTAATGAAATGTCTAGTGAGTGCGGCTAAAAGGTTAATGCTCTATCACATTTGAAAATAACATACCACCCTCACAAAACCTTCCCGATAGTGTTAAGTAAACGTGAAATAACTCATTTGTTGAAACAACCATGCCACATTGCTTCAAGTCTTTGAGCTCTTTTATCATGACTACCAAACAAGTTTACAACATCAGAAAAGCCATACATATGGTGATGCAAATGCCAAAATGCATGTTTACAAATCATGCACTGTGTTTAAGCTCATAATATAGTAGTGTGCAAGGATTCACATGAAAATAAGTGTTTATTAATATATAATATGCCTTTGTAATCGTAATTTGTGTGAAAAGGAATAAAAGTTGTTGGTATTTTGCTGTCACTAGTGTTCATTTTAGCTGGAAACTGTAGTGAACTGTATTAGGTAGCTAGACGTATTTATAGTTTTGCCAAAAATGTTGGTAGCTATATGTACAATTTTCCATTGAGCCTATGTTGTAATTACATTCAAAGTAAGAGAGAGTGCACCAAGCTTATGATTTTACTTCAAAAAAAAAAAATGAAGACAGCATACAACACTCATGTTTTCGTAATTATACAAGAGGAAGTTCAAAGAACATAGAGGAGCTCTGAGAGGGAAGTATCGAGTTTTGTTTGTAGATCTCCGAGTTTTAGCAGATTTGGAGAATATTATGATGACATTAAAGTGTTTTTATTTTAGTTGTGCTTGAAATTTACATAACTTGTGATTAAGTTTAACTTTGCATGATTATATACAAATGCGATGTGAGCACATTAGCATCTGTATCATACTACGTGACCTGACCAGGTGTTGCATTCACACATCACCTCTCAATGATTAGCTCTGACCTGTTCTCAAGGCTGCCTGAAACCGTATGAACAGCTTGATTACATGGTTTTATCTGTCCCAGCTGGGCTGTTCTCAGCTAAGACTGAGATAAAACACAGTTACCCATCAAAAAATATACCAATATAAAATCTCAGACAAGCATTTCATCAAATACTGCTGCTGCTGACAACAAACAAAGCCCAAACAACACCGAATGCTAACTATCATCTAGCACATACAAATCAACCTAACCAACTGAATATAAGGAAAAATAACACAAAGACTGCAGAAGAGCTACCACAGTCACATTTCTCTAAATATCAATAGACATAATGGTTTTAAGTGGTGAAAATTAAGTGTAATTGAGAAAATATGTGTGCTCTGTGTCATCTATAAGTGAGGTTGTGTCTGAAATCACCTAATGTCTGAGTAGGAACTATATTTGAAGAATGTTAAAAAAGTTTATCTGCCATGTTGGCTTTGTCATGTGACCTGTGTCACTTCAGTGCCATTCACCACTTCTCTCCCATGGCCTCATGGTAAAGTGTCAATCGAATGCACACTCCAATATCTAAATAGTAGGTCATCCAGGTACTTTTTTCAAATATGTATTCGGACATATACTCTTTAGGCATAATGCTGTTTGCATACTACAGTAGCTGAAAAGTAGGCGTATTCGAATGCAGCGTAAATTCAATATGGCATATGGTCTCTAAGGGTGACTTATCACCTATATGAACAGACTCTTTGATTTTGGTTTATATTTCTCCTTAATATTTAGGCCTAAGACAGGGAAATTGTTTCATAACACACCTTAGTGTACTCTCAGTTTACCATACTTCTATTTATATATTTCTAATCTATGATTATTATAGAGTAGTTGTGTAGGGGAAAGTGTAGGGGAAACCCTTTTCAAAAAGCACACATGATTCATTAAGCATGCAAGATTAAGATTATGATAAATCTGTAGGCCTACTCATATTTTCTACATCTGTCTGCCTTTACTACACAGTGAACTTTACAGATAGTGTCATGGACAAACACGAGGCCATTGTTGAGTAGTTGTGAAGAGATAATGAGACAAACGTTCATTTTGAAATATGCTTCTCCTCTCAGCACATTAACTATACAGGCACACAAACACCCCACTGCCACACATTTCCAGATGTGGCTGGTGAGTCGTGATGTAGTGGCTCCTATGACTCAATCATCGCATGGTCAAAGAAGCTAGGCTATAGATTACCATTTCCGTTGCAGATTAGTCGTCATAGGAAAAATTATATAACCTTGCCTCAATTTTCTACCACGTCATTTCCGTCTGAAGAGTAACTGTAAGGGAACACAACTCAGTCAGAGCCAGCAGCACTCGGCGTCAGCTTCTTATCCAAATCATTCATGCCGACGACAAGGAGATGATGGTTGTCACATGACATGAGAAGAAATTGTAGGCCTATTTTAGATCCCAAAAACACACAATAATCACTACACTCGTAACTTCCAGTAGTCTATACCTTAGAAATGCACATTTTTAGTTTGTAGTCGTCCTCACATGCATCGGCTGAGCCAGGCGTAATAAACGCGAGCCAATCACGAACCACACCCCGTTTGTAAAGCGGCGAAAGACTGTATATCTATTCCAGATTATGGATATCTTCGAATTTATTGTCAATAGACATAAAACAGACGTTTTAGCTTCCTGTCGTTTAACGTGTATCACATTAGACGTGCTTTCTTTCTTTACACACCAGCGTGCAAGCCCAATACAATAGGCTTTCGCCAAGATAATACTCGCTGTATGTTAAAGCCTACCATATGAAATAGTGTTTGGGCGACTGATGAGGGTAAAGAAGAGCACCTTGTGTTGCCCCCGAGGTGCATCGGGTGGAGTGGGGTGGCTCGCAGTTGCGAAGTATGATTCATCCTCGCTCTCTGTCACGCCCCATCTCTCCGAATGCTTTCCGTGGTGCACCTGTAACTCGCCTGATCTCAAATCTAGCTAATTTCTACTCATACGACTGTTAAAACCAAGCAATACAAAGCTCATCTGTTGCATTAACTCACGCTTTCTATATACAGAGGCCACTGCAACTAGACGCTTTTATCCAGGATACTTAGACCCAACGGGTTCCTAAGCTGCAAAATCACTTCATACGATTTTAGGGAATCACAATCACACGGGTTTGACTGGTAGTGAAAGGTCACGAAGCTAAGACTCAAAAGAAAACTGAAAGTGTCGAAAACGTCTGTGGATACACAAAGGAAATCGTCCAGCCCTTACTTTAGCATGGCTTGTTCCTTCTCCTCTTCTTCCCTTTGCCGAACCATCACTGCCATGATGATTTTCCTTTCCTCCTCCGTGAGGTGACTCAAGTCCGGCATATCAGGCATGGGAACCGGCACGGTGGGTGGGCGAGGGCCGCTTTGGGGCCCTACCGAGGCAGACATCTTTTGCCCTGCTCCCAGGCGTATCTATTGGCAGTATCCCGAGCGCTGGAGCCACACCTCACGACATGGTCCACGGATAGAGCAGCGTTCTTTGAGAATAGTGCAAATCTCGCATGGTTTCAGGCACACACAACTGTGCTTTTGTTTCTCTTAGTGTTTTTTTTAAACCCACCCCTCCTCTTTTCTCGCTACCCCCACCCCCGCCTCTCTCCTCCACCTCCAGTTACGGGAAGCCCATCATCTCTACGCCAGGAGACGACGCAAACAGAGGGACTCCGGCATTAGCTGGCAGATCTGTGATTTCCCCCTTCACTGAACCGGGGGCTCAGTATTGGGCGATGGCAAAGGCGGAGTCCGTCTCTCGCCCACTGATCTCTCTCTCTCTCTCTCTCTCTCTCTCTCTCTCTCTCTCTCTCTCTCCTCTCTCTCTCTCGTCGCTCTCAGAGAAAGAAAGAAAGAAGAGTCAATAGAAATGCAGATGTGCATTTCCGCGTATACACCATCTTCAACCACGCTTACTCATTTGTGAAATTGGCAAAAAAGCATTTATATGCAAGTTATACTTTCGTGTCCTTTTTCATATCGGTGTGTGTGCTCGACCACGCACCTTCACAAGCACGTTCGCATCTGTATTTGTAGGACTAGCCTATCAGTAGTTCGGTGCACACTCTTGCCAGGCTATTTTTAGAATCGCTTTCGCTGACCACTTAAATACAATCAATTCGTCTGTTTTGTCTGACTGAGGGATGTCTGTAATGAAATTATCCGCGAAAGTCTAATGTGCACATAACATAAACCATCTAGACATCTCAAAAAACTGTAGGCTATGAAGCCCAGATGGCCTGTATAGCTGTCAAACTGATTTTTGAATGCATGGTCGAGTTGAAACTAACGCAAGTCAACAATCAACAGAGAAAAAGAAAATCCAACAATAATCCAGTTTAAATTATTAATTAATTGATTACATGTAACGTAAGTGCAACTGCAGGAGATATTTGTTTTCAGAACCCTGGACAGCGACACAAGATGCGGAAAACACCGCCACCCCTTTCACTACTTGCTTTAACAGCGGATGGACGAAATTGTTCCGCTATGAATCCAGTCAACAAAGTTAAAAATAGCACATTACTTCAATTATCACTTAGGCCTACTTTTACAGTACAAGTGCATATCTGTTTCTGATGTTAGCATTGGGATAAATACTAACAATATGCATAGGACATGATTTACACAAACAGTAATATGTGGATGTATTAATATGTATACCTGTGTGTGTACCGCATAGTTAGGCTATTTAGGATAACTTTTCAATGTCCAGGGTCATAGTCGCATACACAATGTAAACATGTACCATAGTGTAGGCTAAATTTGTTTTAGGGTGAAGTCAGCTAAAATGGGCCACGTTATGGTAAGTGACTTAGGCCTATAATACCATCAAATAAACTATGCATGATCTAATGATATTTTTATAAATTAGCATGGGTCTCTCAAATAAATATATGTATTTTTTAAATGTGAAAAAGTATAATTGTTTTAAAATTATTAGAGTATTATTAAATAAATAAAATTATTAGAGTTAGAGTAGAGTATCAGCAGGTCCCTTCTTGAGCCACGGCACAACATTAAGGTAAAATGGGCCAATATAAAAAGAGGCTGAAATTTAAAAAAATAATAATAAAAATTTTATTTTTAACAGTAAATTGACACTATTGTCTTTAGTCTGCCATAGCAACAACACCATACATTTATTTTATTAAATAGAAAGTTGAACAAATTTTTCATTAAAAAATGCAACTGATGTTGTACAGGTGCGTTTCTGTGCATTGGTGTCTTTTGTGTGCATGTATGTGTGTATGCTTGTCAAATATCTGTCAAATGTTTTTTTAAAGATTAGAACATCTTTGACAATCAACTAGAACATCACTTTTACATAGGTCTTAACATTGTACTGTACTGACATTTTCCTTTCTTTTCCTTTCTCTTATCTCTGTTTCCTTTCTTTGCTTGTCCTGCCATACTGTCTGCAATGCAATTTTTTAAAAGACTTAAGATTTTGTATGGATACATCTAGGCCTATAAACCTATTTTCACCCTTAATTTCTGTGTAAAAGTATGTGTGTGTGTGTGTGTGTGTGTGTGTGCGTGCAGCCAATTTTAGCTGAAAATTGTGGCCCATTTTAGCTTAACCAGCCATTTCTAACTAAAATTACCTTTTCACAAAAATCGAAGTTTCTTTTTTAAATTAAACTTTTTTTTTTTTTTTTTTTGAAAGAGCATGCCAAAACATTGTTCATAAACATTTACTTTGTTGGTAAGCGTACTTATAATTGCTTTAGTACACGTATTAGTGATGAATATAATTTACTATGTCAGTCTCACTTGCCTTACAATTTCTCCGACAAGTTTCATTTAACACTCAGCCTTGCCTGCCTTAAAAAACTCAGACCAGTCAAAACTATTGTTACATGTCAACAAGTGTTGAAGCAAGAATGCAAGATCAGTTATTGTGATTGGCTGTAAAAATTTAAAGAGATATGATGCTAGAAACCTTATTTGGTCCATTTTACCCATTTCAGCTGACTTCACCCTAGAATTTTTTTTTTTTTTTTTTAGGTAACACTTCATTAGATGTCCATATTATACCACAATTATGCATTGCAATAGTTCATCTAATAACGAATGTTCTGTAGGCTATTTACTCACTCTCATGTTGTTCCCAACTTTTTTTGTTGTTTTTGTTTAGTTTTTTTATGGAAAATGAAAGAATTTTTGAAGAATCTTTACATTGCTTTTATACATATTTATAAAAAAACTTCATAGTTCCCACATAAATCCAAAAGACTGCCAAAGCTGTGGAATACGTCCTTCCCACTCAGATTCAAAAACATCACGTCAATGCCTTGGGCCAGGTTTGACATCACTGATATCACATGGCATTGACAGCTATTAATACAAAGATACATTTACTAAGTAATTGCCTAAGTCAGTATTAGGAACACTGTCGTAGCCTATATGTCTCCATTTTGTTTGTTTGTAGTGTTAACTTGCAGAAACTGTAAAGCAATGAATGTCGGGTGCCAGTGTCGTCTTGCGCATGCTCAAAAGAATGTTTGTGACTGAAAGTGGCTTGTTCATCATTCGGGAGTCAGATAAGTGGTCCATGACCAAATATGCTTTTACTTTTGTTGAAGTTTAGTACTTGCATGGCTAAATGTTCACAATATCCCACACTTTTGAGCTATTTATTTAAAACTTTGCTAAATCGTTTAAACAAACAAGTAGGCTAGATGAATCACCAAGTAGCTCGTTAAATTTTTATTCACAAGGTGTCGCCAAACTTTTGTCTATAATGGCCAATGAATTATTGTATCTGAATAGCAAAATTAACAATACATGCAGTTCTTACATATGCTGAAATGTACTTCTAAACGACTACAGAAACTGGTACAATGTACCTTACCTGTAGTGTTAAGAAATTTCAACAGGTAATGGGCAACAGACACTGGGAAAAAGTAGTTATCTCACGCCCTGTGTTGAAAGAACACGGTATTACACAGGAACATACCCTGGGGCTAGATGTCACACAGATAGATTTTCCTCCATTTAATGTATAGACTGTTTTTGATTGTTCATATTAACTTCACAAAACGAGCAGCTGTTACCAAGACACTGCTGTAAAATTTACAATTACATTGTTATAGGATAATATTTTGGTGATATACACTGCCATAGGATAAAGGTGCTGGTCATATATTTAGAATATCATCAAAAAGTGTATTTCACTAATTCCATTCAAAAAGTGAAACTTGTATATTATATTCATTCATTACACACAGACTGATATATTTCAAATGTTTATTTCTTTTAATTTTGATGATTATAACTGACTACTAAGGAAAATCCCAAATTCAGTATCTCAGAAAATTAGAATATTGTGAAAAGGTTCAATATTGAAGACACCTGGTGCCACACTCTAATCAGCTAATTAACTCAAAATACACCTGCAAAGGCCTTTAAATGGTCTCTCAGTTTAGTTCTGTAGGCTACACAATCATGGGGAAGACTGCTGACTTGACAGTTGTCCAAAAGACGACCATTGACACCTTGCACAAGGAGGGCAAGACACAAAAGGTCATTGCAAAAGAGGCTGGCTTTTCACAGAGCTCTGTGTCCAAGCACATTAATAGAGAGGCAAGGGGAAGGAAAAGATGTGGTAGAAAAAAGTGTACAAGCAATAGGGATAACCGCACCCTGGAGAGGATTGTGAAACAAAACCCATTCAAAAATGTGGGGGAGATTCACAAAGAGTGGACAGCAGCTGGAGTCAGTGCTTCAAGAACCACTACGCACAGACGTATCCAAGACATGGGTTTCAGCTGTCGCATTCCTTGTGTCAAGCCACTCTTGAACAACAGACAGCGTCAGAAGCGTCTCGCCTGGGCTAAAGACAAAAAGGAATTTTAAAGTTATGACATTTAAAGCTATGTTCTCTGATGAAAGTAAATTTTGCATTTCCTTTGGAAATCAGGGTCCCAGAGTCTGGAGGAAGAGAGGATAGGCACACAATCCACGTTGCTTGAGGTCCAGTGTAAAGTTTCCACAGTCAGTGATGGTTTGGGGTGCCATGTCATCTGCTGGTGTTGGTCCACTGTGTTTTCTGAGGTCCAAGGTCAACGCAGCCGTATACCAGGAAGTTTTAAAGCACTTCATGCTTCCTGCTGCTGACCAACTTTATGGAGATGCAGATTTCATTTTCCAACATGACTTGGCACCTGCACACAGTGCCAAAGCTACCTGGTTTAAGGACCATGGTATCCCTGTTCTTAATTGGCCAGCAAACTCGCCTGACCTTAACCCCATAGAAAATCTATGGGTTATTGTGAAGAGGAAGATGCGATATGCCAGACCCAACAATGCAGAAGAGCTGAAGGCCACTATCAGAGCAACCTGGGCTCAAATAACACCTGAGCAGTGCCACAGACTGATCGACTCCATGCCACGCCGAATTGCTGCAGTAATTCAGGCAAAAGGAGCCCCAACTAAGTATTGAGTGCTGTACATGCTCATACTTTTCATGTTCATACTTTTCAGTTGGCCAAGATTTCTAAAAATTCTTTCTTTGTGTTGGTCTGAAGTAATATTCTAATTTTCTGAGACACTGAATTTGGGATTTTCCTTAGTTGTCAGTTATAATCATCAAAATTAAAAGAAATAAACATTTGAAATATATCAGTCTGTGTGTAATGAATGAATATAATATACAAGTTTCACTTTTTGAATGGAATTAGTGAAATAAATGAACTTTTTGATAATATTCTAATTATATGACCAGCACCTGTATTTTGTATTTTAGGCTAGTTTGTAGTTAAATCATATGTCTTATATCAGTTATTAAATTTTGTATATTACTGTAAAATGTACTGATATTAACAGACAGTGTGAATGAAGACCACGTAATGACTTAAAGGGGTTAGTTCAACCAAATATGAAATTTACTGTCCAGAAAGGTAGTAAAGACATTGTTAAAATAGTCCACATGACTACAGTGGTTCAACCTTAAATGGGGGGTATAATGGGGTATAATAATTAATATTGTATCTTTTATACAGGGTACACATTTTTACCAATAAAATTCCATGACTTTTCCATGACTTTAAGTAAAATTCCATGACCTAATGTTTCATGACATGTCTATGTATACATGTTAAATAAGAAGAAAATCCATGTTACACCCAGCATATTTTTACTAAAATAAATGACAAGAACGTGTCTTTGCGTCTAAAAACGCGTTTTAAGCAGAGCGCCTAGCGTTTTCAGCTGGCTAAAAATGCTCTGGTGGACACACGGCCTTAGGAGTGGTTTTAAAAAAAGCGCAGCATAGAACGCGAGAGTCTTGAGATGCGCCTTTGAGGCTTGACGCAATAACGACAATAACGGAAATAACAGAAATAGGCAAACTGCAGAATTTACAGATACAAGTTTTGACATGGAAAAAAAGAAAATAAGATAATAATATAAACAGTTGTCATGCCAACTCGCAACGCTTGCCCTGCCTCCAAGTTCTTCTGATTGGTCCACTGTTTTGGAACTGACATTGATGAGCGGCGCTGCGTGTAAAAGTTGAAATTCTTTTAACTTGACACAGCATCATCTTAAAAACGCGGCGCTCGTGTGAGGCGCTGCAAAAGACTCGAGACGCGAGCGTGACGGTCATGCACGTCCATGAAGCGCGTGTTTACATAGAAAAACAATGGGAAAGTAGCGCATTGGAATAGAAAAACACGTTGTGTGAACGGCCCCTAACAAAGTTTCATAACATAATACATCAAACCCTGAGAACCGCTTAGAAATGGATTAACGTAATTCATGGTAGATAATTAACATAAATCAAGGGGAAGCAACAATGTTAAACTAAAAAATGTGTCCAGCAACACTGTCCTGCACAGTACCTCTGCAGTTAGGGTTTCGTTTCTGGATACAGCACTCAAAATGGTCCCTTGTTTTACAGTGGATGAGAGGGAAGCACCGCAGCTGGGAGCGGGTGTCACGTCAGTCTCACGGGTGAAAAAGCCAGCGATTGGGTTGGAAGCAGGCGAGCACGCAGCTGCAGACTGGTGCTTTGCACCTTTAGCGTGGCTAGATAGCGCTGCCTCTCCCATGTTAGAAATGTCAAACATTTTACGATACAGTGTACATTTAGCACGTCCCGGGTCCTGATCTTTCTCTAGCCACCCCTCATACTTTTCATCATGAAGCCATACATTTTTAAATCTGCATTTCCCTGGCATTGCTACGCAATACTAACGTTAGCTGAAACTGCGTTAGCCCGCGCAGAGAACGTCACGTGACGGATCGTACGAACCTTAACTATTGTAATTTGACTAATATTATCAACTATATTAGAATATACGGAGATTGTGAAACAAATTTTCATGACTTTTCCTAAACTTTGCGGGTTAATTAATTTTTCCGAAACTTTTCCAGGCCTGGAAATTGCCATTTTAAAATTCCATGACTTTTCCAGGTTTTTCAGGACCGTACGAACCCTGTTTATAAATATGATTAAACTAAAGACTTTTTGGAGATATGAAGAATGCACTACTACTCTATAGGTACTCAGGATTAACATGAGATGGACAGAATGACAGAAACTGTGTGTGATACCACCCTTTAATGTTATGAAACGACAAGGCAAAGTGAGTTTTAATTCATTTTTGACAGTTTTTGACATTTTGACAAAAGTACATACAAAGTAAAACAAACACCAGCACAACTAAAGAGAAACATGCATTCTAAGTGGTGGACTTGACATGTAATTAAAAACAAATTATTTGCAATGCATTACCATAATGGCAAATATTTTACAGATTAAAAAAAGTAAAAATAGACATTGACAGTTATAGACATACAAAAAAATCTAATTTTTAAATTAGATTCCGTGAAGTGCTCTATAGATTTAAAAAAAATTCTCCAGCCGGATTTTATTGCAATCTTCTGGATGTCGTATTGCAATACCATTGCGAAGAATCATCTCTGTGTACGGTGGCCAAAAAGTGTCATCAGTAGTCACGTAAGGATCATGTGGAGTATCCAATGTTTTATTGGTCAATCTCTGCAATAAATAAATGTGTATGATTAAATGTGTTAATAAATGAGGGTAAGTAAATTAATGGTGCAGTAAACGATTTAGAAGAAACACTGTTGAAAGTGGATGGGACCGAGCATCACAACACGCTTGTAGCCAATCAGCAGTAGGGGGTGTGTCCACTCATGATGGGGGGAGGAGAGAGAGTGAGCAAGAGGGAGATTTGAAGAAAGACTATAGAAAGAGAGATGGCTGAGAGACATTACAAAAGAGAAACTGCCAGAGGAATGTCACAGGAAAAAAATTGGGTTATGATGAGGCAAGAGCTTTAGGACCTGCATTAATATTAGAAAATCTTTCCAGCACCGGAGAGACCTAAGCAGGAAGACCTGGAAACAGATGTGGAGCTTGAGTTTTTTCTGCTCCATATGTGAGTAACAATGGTTTTGCTATGTTTCACAGAACCAAGATATGCTGTTATTGTAATGTTAGCTATACAGGATAATTTTGAGTGTCATTAGCTATGTTTCCATCCACCTATTTTTATAATGTGCATTTTGGGATATTGCATAAAATTTTTTTTTTTAAAAAAATTTAATTAAAAAAAAAACGCTGTAAGGAAACGCCAAGATGCAGATAAATTCTAAAAAAATTTATAAAAAACATATGCTCTTGTCATCTTCGCTTTATTTTTTATGAAGCATTATTTTACTTTGTGTCAGCTATGATAAAGAGACATCCACTCTCGCGTTTTGGGGGCAGATCAACGAAGGGAGGGGTGTGTTTGTTTGGGATGATTTCAAATATCAACAGTGTTTCTCAGAAATCACTTACTGCACCTTTAAACACTCTGTGTCAAGAAACAAGTTAATTTCCATTATAATAATTCAATAAATTCTATTCTTCTTAAGAAGATTACAAACATAAAAAGAAATGTTTTATTGTGATGGGTATCTGAACATACCTCGATAATCTCACTCAGTGAAATCAGGTTAATCTCTGCATCATATGCAGCAGCCTGAAAAATCCAAATCCAATATTCATATGCAACAGCCTAAAAAAAATCCAAATCCAATATTCTCTGATCTGATTGAGAGGGTGAAGATGCCACCTACTCTTTTTTTCTTTGTGCCGTTTCCTAGGGGATCAGGAAGTGGGAAGTGCTCAGCTAACATGTCGCTCAGCATTTCCATGAGACTGCTATGATAGTCCTTTAGATTGTTAATTTTTCTCTTCATATCCTTCAAAATACTGAAAAAATAATGTGGAGAAAAAAAAACAGAATTGGATCAATGTAAAACACATTATCATTATTGTAAAAACAGAGTGTATGTACAGATGCATAATCTTCTATAAGAAAGTACTATTAGTTCTCACATGCGTTGCAACTAAATGAATGAACATTGCTAAAAAGAATTTCTCCTTTTGTTTTTACAGATAAAATAAAAAAATCAAATGTTTGCAAGGGCAAGAGGGTGAGTAAATATTTCATTCTTGGGTAAATATCCTTTTAAGCAGATGTAAAAATGTGATTTTTAATCCCAGCATTATACTAAGAACCTGTGCTCTGATTTCTCATTTTCATGGCGTAATCTGGTGATTTCCTCTGACACTGCATTCAATGCTTCTTTCTTCTCTGCTTGCCATGTCTGCTCCCTGAAAAACATTTATATATGTTGTATATATTATTCATAAATTAATTTTGTGTGATATCAATCATGTCTCACTAAGAAATGATTTTTCTTTGTGTGTATATATATATATATATATATATATATATATATATATATATATATATATATATATATATATATATATATATATATATATATATGACTTAAAAATGACTTTACATAATCACATAATTTGCCATTTATTTTGATGATTACAATGACAATGGTGTCGATGCATTAAAGAAAGTTGTTGCGCTCACAGTTGCAAAAATCTTGTTTCCTTCAGGTGCGTAGAACCAAAAGAAATAAACTTGAGCAAAACAGAAAAAAGTGGCTGGCCGCACACTGAATCCAAAAACAGACTGAAGTCTAGAAAAATACAAAATGTATTATATTAATTGCATGGTGCAAAAAAGTGAAAAGTGCAAGTGAATTAAAAACGGAGGAGCAGACGTTTCAGCAGATTGCTATCCTCAGTGCTCAAAATGCAACAAACAATCACCCTCTTTCTAGAAAGACAAGCAATTCAGAGCCATCAGCTTAATCCAATTACCACAATCATCAATTAGCACCAATAATGTAATAAATTTTGTATTTTTCTAGACTTTTTTTCGACTATTTTTGGATTCAGAATGGTGTCGATGCAGGCAGATCAAAACATTGTTGAATATCAAGTGTCCCCAACTAAGCAAGCCAAAAGTTTTATAGAACAACACTGTTATAATACATAATCTATTATACATAATCTAAACAATCAACTTATATACATTATGCATTATAACAAATGCCTGCAGAGGACACAAACAGCCTGGTGATTATTGTTGTTATACTTTATTGCGTGATCAAATCATTGTTTAATATTGTCCAAACAACATTTAATTCAAATGTCCAATTAATCTTTAATATTTGGCCACTTCTTTATGATAGAAATGTTACATCCATAGTAATTTCTTGAACAAGAACATGTGGACATCAAAACATGCAAACTCAGAGCAAAAGTTTAAACTTTTATTTTGAAATCGTGATAAACAATTTGCATATTTAGAAACATATTGATGTATTCTTTATGTTGGCGTAGGTTTATAAATGATTTACATTACAAATATGTTGAAATCACCCATTTCGTTCTCACAGCATATGCAGAGATGGGGTTTAACTCCACGCATTTAATGGTAACAGAGCAACACTCCGCTATGAAACACAAAGCATGTCAGACTTTATGTGTTCCAAAATGCATGTTAATGGAAATCTAAACAAACAGCACATGCAGAGACTGAGTTTGAGCAGAGCGGCATTTACTTGAGCTGCTGGAAGAAACACGTAACCTGCACACATGTAAATAATTAAAAAGATTGTGCTCCGCTCTGAAACCTGCAGCGAAATTTGTTTAATTGAATCACAGCTTTTGTGATTTCACAATAGCACTATGCTATATTATGATTTTTAAATGGTTTGAATATATTGTGAACCCTTTAGAAAACAGTCTAATAATGCAGTTCATGGATTCTCGTCCACGGAATGTGCCACTTCCAATATTTTGCCAGTTAATCGACACGGGAAAATTACAATGAAGGATTTTTTTTTAAATTAAGCCCTCGAATTTAATCAAAGAATCATGACAGCCCTAATATAGACTTTTTAAAAATAGTAATAAAACTGACAAAAACAAAATTTAACTAAGAATTTAACTAAAATTAAAACAGAATATATATATATATATATATAATTTCAAAATATTAAAGTGCCCCTATTATGCTCTTTTAAAGATTCCTAATTTTTTTTTTTTTTTAGGTCTCCTACAACATTTCCATGCATCCAAGGTAAAAAAAAAACTCCACTAATTTTTACATAATATACATTGCAGCATCACCTTTTCTCAGTGTCTGTAATGGTTTGATAAAGGATCTGGTCTCAACCCCTTCTTTCTGAGAGCCTACTCTGCTCTAATTAGTCAGATGGCTTAGTCTGTTGTGATTGGTTTACAGCATGTCAGAAAACTCCGGAGGCTTCCTCAGCATGAGCACAGCTCTTACAGTGATATGAACAGTAATGATGGCGTTGGTTTAACCATGTCAATTAGAGCCCGAGTCCTCATACTTTGGAAGTGCCATGCAAAGTGGGTTTGCTTTCACAACACAGAAAACAGCATCTTCTCAACATGTCGACAACACAAGCCAAACTCTCCCAGGCCCCAGCTACTACTACAGTGTTTGAGGGCGGGTCAGATTAGACGGTGTTTGCGGGCAGCCAATGAAGACCATAAGCATTAGACAAATTTGTTACAAACCTACATATGTTTGTGCAGGAAGTAGGATATGAATTACTTGCCATTTGTTTCAGTTCAGAATCAGTTCTTTCTTTTGGGAGACTAGAACTTCATTTATTGTGCACTTTAATCTTACAAATTTTGCAGACCTTTTACATTCAGAAATGGCTATATAACACACTACATGAAAGGTAACATCAACAACAACAAAAAAATAATAATAAAACATATTTGGGGGTCTTTGACAAAAACTATAATTTAAATGTTTCGCACCTTTTCAAAATCTTTTTCTGGGCATCCAACTTTGCTTGTGAGCATGACAGGACCATTTTAAGTTGACTGTTGAGTCTTTGCAACTGTGAGAAAAAATACGGTAAAGGTTGTAACTGCATTCATATTTCGGTCTATTGAGTGTTATTAAAGTAATAAGTTATGTACCTCTTCTTTTCCAACAGCTAACAAGACTTCAGGATTTGTTGTCAGCACTAGAAAATAAAAATAATAATAACAATAAAAACTGTGCAATTTAAAGTGTGGTTACCGGAGTCTTGAATGAAATTTGCATTTTTTATAATATTATATAATTCTGCATCAGTGCATAAAACAATAGATAATAGCTTACATTTTGGATCCATTTCCTCCCACTGCTCAAGCTCAGATGTGATTGCAATCAGGCGATTCACTGCCTGCCCACAAACAAAAAAAAAGGACTAATTTGGAAATATATTTGCCTCAACTGAAAAGTAACACATTTATATCACACAATTGATTTATAAACAAAAAAGTACCAAAAGGAGAAAGACAAACCTCATTTGACTCATCGTCTTTAGCCTCTGTGTCTGCTAAAATTATCTCATTTTGAAGCTGAAAGATAAATTAAGTGCTTGTGTTAACTAGGCATTTGCATCCCAGCTGCATTTCTCTCTGCAGCTGCTGTCTGAATATTTCACAATAGCAAAAAACAATTAAAGGGTGTAAAAATTCTGACAAATATGTCACTTGTTTCGTTATTACATTCACTGAGATCAAAATTTACACCACCCAGTGCGCCTTGTGAGTCATACATTTTTATAACAAAGAATTGGTATACTTCCCCAAAACTGACCAGCGATCTGAAAGCAATACCATGGCAAATTACCTTCTGTAGCAGTCCATATTGTTCCTCACACTCCTCTAACAACACCACTTTTGCAGCCATCATACATCCTGCGTCATCTGAAGACTGAGAGGACTGACTGTCCTGCTCCATTTCTGTGTGCTTTGATGGTGCTGGGGTCTACAGATGTCATCAAGCCAAACAAGCAAGAAGAACCAAACATAAGAGAACGTAACCTACGTTAAACACGTAGATCATACGCAAAACTCCAACCAGATACACACAAAATGTTTATAATCCAAGAGGTGAATGCACAGAGGACTGACACGTTAGCCGTGCAGCTAGCGATTTCAAATTTGCGAAAAAGTTCTGTAAAGTACAAAAGCTTTCGTATATATTGTGGCGATATCATATGGTAACTCCAAATTACACAATTATGCTGGTAACTTACTCACCATATACCGTTTTTTTTTCTTTTAAGCGAATGCTACACCAGATTTGGCACTAAACAAAAGAACCCAAACAAAAATACCGCCAGACACAACGTCATGACGTAATGCTGGTGTCATACGCTGTGGACGTTCAAGGAAGCTGCAACTGCGCTGATTATACGCAAACACTGAAAATGTATTATTTTTGTTTAATCCTACACTCATTTGTCTATATATATTGTTATAGACCTTAAAGGAGTATTTGTCATGAATGTAAACCGTGGACGTATACGAGAAGTAGCCTATATAAGAGTGAATTATATAAATAATAATAATACTAGACTGCATCAACTTAATTAAAAAAATATTTTGTAAAAATTCCTTTTACAAATATACAAAATCTGGAGATTTGAGGTAAGTGCGTACACAACACATAAACATCTCCCGCTGTAACTGCTAAATATCAAGGAAGCACACAAGACATGTTCTCCACAAGAGGGCAGAAGAAGAACAGAACTTGGACCTGAGAGAGCGAGAAGTAGTGAAATTAACCTACATTCTCATTCTACCAGAAAATAGAAATTACAATAATAAATGGAAATCCAGTCGTTTTAATTTTTTATGAGTTTAACATTGTCAAAATAAGATTGCAATTTTCTAGAAGGGTTTTTTTTTTTTTTTTTATTAAGTTTTATAGGCCTAGTGTCTTTTGCGCAATTCTGATTCCTTTACATTAATATTAATAATGTAGCTAGCTTGTTAGAATGAGACAGTATAAATTAAGGCTCTAAGAAAAAACACACTTTGTGTTTTCTGATTGTAGCCTATGGGCTCTTTAAATTGTGCAGACTTTCAGACATGGGGATTTTGACCCAAATATATATATATATATATATATATATATATATATATATATATATATATATATATATATATATATATATATATATATATAAATAAATAAATAAATAAATAAATACATACATACATACATACATACATACATACATACATACATACATACATACATACATAAATAAAAACTCTTTTAAAAAGGCTTACTAGTATGATACGTTTCACAGGTGTAATACACTCTAAAAAATGCTGGGTTAAATACAACCCAAGTTGGGTTGAAAATGGACAAACCCAGGAATTAGGTTGTTTTTAACCCAGCAAATGGGTTAAATGTTTGCCCAACCTGCTTGGTAGTTTTATTTAATTCATCTATTGTTTGAAAATTACTGTATGGCTTGCTTAAAATGAACCAAAAGTATATTGGAAATTAATATTAATTAATAATTTATAAAGTTTAATGAACAATAATTAAACAATAAACACTTATTAACTTTCTCATTAATAAATGTTCACATTTTGATTATTATTGTTGCCTCTAGTAGTAATTATGTGTCTGATTTTTAATTTCCAACCTATTTTGGGTTCATTTTTTAAACAATAGTTGGGTTAAATAAAACTACCCAGCAGGTTGGTCAAACATTTAACCCAGCCTGGGTTGTTTTTAACCCAGCATTTTTAGAGTGTATATATGTTTACTCACTATTTCCAAAAGATACAGTATAGCTTACTTATGTATAAAAGAATATTTTTGTAATTTTTCATAACCTCTATAATCTTAAATATTTTAGGCCTATTGTGTTTAATAGCATTTTGTGATGACAATGATGGAAACATTTAAAAAAAAAAAAAAAAAAAAAAAAAATTACACTCTCTTGTTACAACTCTTGTTTTCATTGCTAGCATTTTATAGGCCTACCTTTTTAGGCCTATTTACTGTAGCCTACAGTATAGCCTAAAAAAATAAAAAATAAGATTTAGAAAATCTGTCGACAAATGTGTTTACTTTTTTATGTATATTTTTTGCTTAACACATAGGCTACTTAACCCTTACACTAAGCTTTAAAATAATAAAAAATAGAATCTTTATTTGGGGCAGAATAGTTGGTGAAAATTATTCAGCTGATGGACAGTAAGTTATCTTCACACAATAAAATGTTAGTTTGTATGATAGGATATTGATCTTTGATTACATCATATAGTTTTAAACCTCCAACAATTCGTAATAACCTAATAATAATTAATTTATTCATATCTATAAAGCCTGGTTCTGCATGGAGGAGGCTAAAAAAAATAAAATTTTAAAACACAATAGCCTAACATGCATTTGAAATGTAAAATCTGAAGTTATAGGCCTATAAAAAAATTCCATGACAGCTATGGACAAATTGTGTGACCATGCTTATATAACAGCTATATTCTTTTGTCCTTAATCTTAATCTTCCTCTTTACAAAACAAGCTAACATTTATTACTACAACAGTTAGCTGTTGAAAGCAGGCTTTGGCCTACTGTTGTTTCATTTAGGCTATACGTGACACACACCTGCTACTGACAGCATCCTCAATGTGACTTGTTTTTATAAAGCTCACACGCTTTTTAGCACATTATCCAGTTTTTGGCGTTATTAATCTCCTCAAAGTCAAAAAGGCTCAAGGTAAGGACGGAGGCGAGAGAATTAAGCTTCATAAACAAAAGACCCCCTTTTAGCAAAGCTGACATGCGGGCTTTGGTTTGAACGCTTAACGAGTCCTTTCCTGAACATGAAAAACTCCAACAAAATGAGGCATTCTTTTACTAAAAAAAAAAGTCCCCCCACACAAGTCTAACAAATCATTTAAAATCACCAAAAGGGGGACGAAAGTCAGTGCCTCACAAAAAAAAGAGAGAGAGTTTCATTGTAATTCATTGACTTGTTCAAAACGCCAAGCTAAAAAGGCGAGAAGAAAAGAGCGGACATTCATGGGTACAGATGCTTTCTCGAGGAGAGACTCAATGTATGGCCTTTGTTCGCGCTGCGTTAAACTGTTTAAAAGAGGGGTTAACGCAATCCATCAAATTGTCTGAAATTGTGTGAAAATTTCAGAAACCATATGGCCTCCAAACGTTCGCGTCTTTTTTATGTGGCTGGACACACTTGTTTCAGTATGGTGAACCGCAGGGGTCCAGCCATGCGCCATTGTCACTTGTCACATCAGGGTGGATGGCTCATTTGTCCTCAGCTTTCATGCTTTACGCTGGAAATTACAGCTTCACCCGTGAACAAAAAGGATTATATAGCCCTGGAGAAACTGGACCAAAACTTGGTGTTTTTGTGTCTTTCTTCTCCTTTTTTCTCCCCAGCGCCCCAGATTTGTGTTTCTCACATAAATTTCGCCCAGAATGGAAAAACACACGTTGTTGGGTCAAAAGCCAAGTCACGCTATTGGAGAGTGAAAGAGAGAGTGAAGCAAGCCAAAGCCTCTCTGTTTCTTCTGCAGAGAGCAAAAACAATAGCGTTAAAGGGGCAAGAATGTTTTTCTTCCTTTTTTTTTTTTCCTTTTTTTTTTTTTTAAATCAAGGCAGTTAGCAATTACAAAAAATAAACTCTTGGCCGTCGTGCACAAGTTCGTTACCCTTTCTGTCAATGAATGTTTAAGTATAACATCTTAAAATAGTTCACGTTTTTATTAAATATAGCCTATAAAAATCACTGCATCGTATGTAAAATATGATTTATAGGTATAAACTACTGCAGTATAAAGCAAGATCAGACTTTTTTTGTTCTGTTCTGCTACCAAGAATCTCTTAATAGACTATTTTACAATCAATGCAAAAGAACATAAGAAAAACTACACAATTATTATTGTTGTTGATGATAATATAATAATAATAATACGTGTTTTGTCAGAATAGGCCTATCAATTGTAATTGTGATTTATAGACTCGGCAACAACATCATCTTTATAAAAGGTATAAATGTTTTATTTTCAAATTCAATACATTAAATGACACATATGGTGCAATGCCATAATTTTGAAGCGCCATCTTGCAAGTAAATATACAAAACTTTACAAAAAGCAGTCACTGTCGATTGTGTATAAATCCTACACAATAAATACAAATGTACGTAAAAATAGTTTTTTCTCATTAGGAGGTTGTATTGCTCTGTTTGTTGCCCTGATTTATGAAATATCCTCTTATTACACTCATTAAAGCCATTACATTATATACAATATATTATATTATATGCTAGCACAAACATTGAACAATAGGAGTTAGACTTGCATAGTCTGGCTATAAATTAAACTAATTCAGTTTAGGAAAAACACTACAAATGTATCTTCATGCATCGTACTTAAAATATGAGTCTTAAGTTTACAAGAGTTTGAAACCGTGGTTTACATCAGACGTCAACGTCTATTTCCACGTCTTCGTCCTCGGAGTAGTCTTGACTTGTGTGGTCTGAGAGAGACGACATGGGGGACAGACATAATTTGTGCGCTCTCTTGTACTCCTGACCTAGCCGTGGCGAGCACTCGGGCCCCGGGTGCCCCGTGGTTCCAGCTGCACACCTCTCCAGATCAGCCAATTTAGCGATTTTATCCAGAGGCACAATACCTGTGGATCTGGCCGACTCCACGTCCGCTTTCATCTCCTCCAGGTCTCGCTTTAATTTTGCCCGTCGGTTCTGGAACCAGGTTATGACCTGCGCATTTGTAAGCCCCAGCTGATGGGCAATTTGGTCTCTGTCGGCAGGTGACAAGTATTTCTGATGGAGAAACCTTTTCTCTAGTTCATATAACTGGTGGTTAGTGAAGGCCGTCCTAGATTTTCGACGCTTTTTAGGACTGTCCCTTTGACCAAACAGAGTCAAACCATCCCTTCCTGTCGAAGAAAAAAGCAACATGTTATTTTGATGGAACATTATGTGACACTGACAGATTTAAAGTTACATTAATAATAGTAATTAATTTTAATAATGGTAGAAAACATTGTTTTAGAATATTGCTAATAAATTGATAACTTCCATTAATATTGATAAGTTGATATGACAACAGATTAAACATTAATCAAAATGACTCGGTTTTCCATGTTTAACCATTTGTATATTCATTTATGAATGATTATTGTTTACAATCTGTCTTGTCTTACCTTCTGCTGCTTGGAGCACACCTAATTCGAGACCTTTGAACGTTTTGCTTGCCAGTTCCTGAAGAGCACAGAGAGGCGATGTTTGAGTGATGAGAGTCTGCCTTGATATAGTGATGCTCTGCCGGGGTCTCTCTGAAGCTGGAAGCCGGTGAATCCTGTGAGTTCGTTTGACAGTAGGTTTGCTGAGGATGTCTGCGATGCTGAAGGGCGTTAAGGGCTTGTTGGAACTCGCGGGTGGTGGAAGTTGGTCCAGGGGGTTCATCCTACGGCTCCCCATAGCCTCACAGATTTTGACAACTTTGCTGGTCGTCATTCAAGCCTTTTCAAAGGTTACAAAACTTTTGTTTAAGCGAAGTGGTAGCTATCAATATATGTTTGGCGATAGTGCTTCTAATAATGTTGGTTTAAAAATCTAGACTATCATTTTCTATCAAGTTTTCCAATAATCTTGCAGCACGTGAGTGGTATGCCCAGCTACAATGGCACGAGTTAGTCTCTCAGCATCACCACCCAACAGCAAATGAGCAGTGAGCCTTTGCTTTGACAGCTCTGCGGTTCTGTTTAGAGTTCTAGAGGCTGAGGAGACTTAGTGATCTCTTAATTAACTATGACGGAAAGGCGGAGTCGTGTAAAGTGATGAAGGTTTGTGTTTGGTGGCTGTTGTTTGCCTTCTGCACAAGAAACAAACGGCCCTTAACGACGGCTGATAGTTTAATTTTGTTGTTTTACCCATTCTAATTCCGACCAAACTCTTTAAAAGTGAATAGCCTAAATGGTGATAGCTAGCTACTAATATTGAGGGGAAAAAAACCTTCGCGCCATTAGCAATTCAAATTGAAAATCAATAAATGTTTGTGTAATTTCTAGGCCTACATAATTTTAAAACGTAGAAAAAATGGTGATTTTGAGCCTTAGAGTCTTTCAGATACACTCTAAAAAAATGCTGGGTTAAAAAAATAATAAATAATGGCTAGTTTTAACGCAGCGGTTGGGTTAAATGTTTGCCCAACGTGCATATTTTTTTGTCTAAAAATATGGCTGGCTTAAAATGAACCCAAAATTGGAAATTAAAAATCAGACACATAATAATCAAAAGATGAACATTTATTAGCAATGTATATTAATGTTTATTGTTTAATTATTATTTATTAAACGTGTTAAACATTCATAAATGTTAATTTCCAACTTTGGGTTCATTTTAAGCAAGCAGTGCAGTAATTTTTAAACAATGGTTGGGTTAAATAAAACTACACAGCAGGTTGGGCTAACATTTAACCTAACCGCTGGGTTTGTCCATTTTAAACCCAACTTTGGTTGTTTTTAACCCAGCATTTTTTTTTAGAGTGTATGCCCATTTGCGCAAAAAGAATCAACATTTTTAAGTGAGTCGTGTATTTTCTGAAGTTTATATGCGATTAATGCTTATTGACCTAGAAGTATCAATACATTAATTAATTATTAGATATAAAACATATTCTGGCATTTGATATTGAATTAAATTTCTAATTTTATTTGTTGGTCTTTTAGTTTTGGAGCTCATGTCCTTGTCCCGAGTTCTAATTAGGCTACAATATTTATTAGCCTATGTATTAAGTCTTATTTTCCGATTCGTTAACTATTCGTGTTTTTGTTGTTATTATTGTTGTTTTATTTTTTTATTATTTTATCTCTTTTTTTTCCGTTTCTCGTTATGATGTAAAATTATAAAGCGCATCCTTACAAAAACTGTCAGGTCTGAAAGTTCTGAATTAAGGTCGAAACTTTCACGAACATGCCATCTTGTCAAATAACTTTAAAGTTCACCAAAGTAATTTCTGAATTAAAACAAATAGGTAAGTTAATTAAAAAATAATTACGATATGGTTTTAGAAATATTGATTCTCAACTTCATAGAGATTTAGAATTAGCCCAATATAAATGCAACCCAACAGAACAAGATCTGATTTGAGGTGAAGCACACTGCACCTGTAATTGCCCATATGAAGCATTGAATATAGTATGGTACAGACTGCGCACATTTCGACCTGCCATTGGATGAAGGAAAAAGGGCAGATGAGGATGCAAATGTGCAATGCACTTATTTAGCTTATTAACTTCATATTTAGCTTTTTATTTCAATATAGAACTTTAGTGAAATTGGTTAAAAACATGCAGACCAAGTTTCTGCTATTAAAACTAATAGGCAAAGAGCACAAACTTTAACATTGACAACAGACTGTTTAATCAGAGAGAGAGAGTCTGTCACCCAAAGAATGCTCTATCATTTACTCTTTTTTCTTCAAGCAACACACACAGGCATACACACTCTATTCTTGCAGGTTCTGCAGGAAACATGAATTAGCAGTCAATGCAGTCTGACTGTTGAGTTAATGGCAGTCTTGACCTCTTGCTGCCTTCTTTGTTTAGTGTTTTTTCTTTAGGCCAAGTGGCTATGAATTAACTGGGGCTACAAAGTCTATAAGAGTAAATGAGAAAAATATATGTGTTGTTAAAAGAATCTAAGCAAATTAGCCTATAATACCGGATGTATAAAGAAATAACTGGTGGTAACCTGGATTATAGATTAAAGAATAAAACTCTAGATTAAGCCTGGCAGTAGACTAGAAGAGAGAAGAATATGTATGAAGGAAAGGGCTTTTTTCAGAAATTCTTAATTTAAAATGCGTGTCGTTAAATTAACATTTAGGCTTTAGTGCAGTTACCCGACATATCTTTTACACATTGTCTCACACTGACAATCACTGACTGCCACAGTCTAAAACAAGGCTTTATGTTGATTAATCAATAAAATAAAAAAAAAATAAATAAAAAATCATATGATCTTGACATATTATATTCAAGGGGAAATTATAGACAGCCTGTGGGGAATGAACATAATTATATGGAAGATCATTAGCCTAAAGTAAACCAGCAGCCGAGTCCCTCGGAGGGAGTGCATGTCAGCTCAAGATTATTTATAAATCATATACATAAAACAGCTGATCAGCTAAGGCAAATATAAAGGCAAAAGAAAATTTGAATGTGAAAAGTGAATGAATAGAAGAATAAATAAAAGTGTCAAATATAGATAAATTATATAAAAACGTATTGAAAGGCCATTCAAATTACTTTGACTCATGGGTGTGACTGTGAGAGTATGAGTTTGAATTGAAGGGATGGAGGAAGTGGAGGGCGAACAGTATCCAATATCTAAGAGAAACATGAGCTTGTGGTAATCCACCAAATCCCACACCTGACAGACCACCTTCAATGATTATAAAGATACAAAAGAATGTGACATTTTTATGTGTATGATCAAACGTTTATTTCTGTGTACAAGCGTTTCATCTCACATCTTAACATTCCCTGATAGGGAACAGCTTGAACCTCTGTAGGTCTTGATAGAGTCGTCAACATGCTGATTACATTTTTAATATATGAAAAGTGAACATCTAACTTTCTTTTTAAGCTTATCAATAGCTATGCAATAGCTTAAAAATAAGTCACAAGTTGTACAGTATGTTAAATCCAGTTTCATTCTTACTCTTTTTAAAAGTTTACAAAGAAAGAATCTGAATTAGATTGCTTATGAATGCCTTTATGTTTCTGTTAGGTTCAATAAAGGTTGTTTTGGGCAGCTTTTAAAATGTAAATATCTAAACTGAAAATATGAATGGATTTTTAATAGTTTGCATAAGTTTCACACAATTTTCCAAAAAAAAAAAAAAAAAAAAAACTAACGATTTAATGTTATTTTTTGTGTACATTACTACTTTTCAGCAAACAAACATTTAACAGTTATGTCTATATATAATAAATGCCAGAATAAAAGGCCAGCATTTCATTAATTTTCATATGAATCAATCCAGTTATGTGGTAAACAGCTGCATGTGTATGTGCTGCATGTAATTTGCCTTCAGAGTGTCAAAATGCAGGATTAATCACAAAGAAACAAACATTCCTTTAAATCATAAAGAGAACACAAAGGAAAATGAATCCAATGAATTTGATTATCTTCATCAATAATTACATTCAAAGTGATCAGGAAAGCACAATGAACTTCACTGCAGGTTTTCTTCCAAAATGCTAAGATAATTTTGTGATTAAATCAATTAATAATTAAACAAATGAAAGTATAAAGGATAAAGGATTTAGGGTAAAGAGCCCCCATTTTGCAGGGGCAAAAGTCCTACAATGACAAGACCCAGTGTGTATACTTCAACAAATTGTTTTCCATTAACGAAGAAGAAGGGTTTGTTTTGAACGATGCTGGCAGAAACTGTTACAGAGCTACAAATATTTTACTCAAAATTATCTTGGCATATCAAAAATGTTTTCATTTGTATATGCAAGGTAACAGTTATATCCCTAATATTACTATATGTCTACACTATATATCACTACAGCCCCAGGGTCTTTTGCCCCATGCTGGTGGACATGTGCCACCTTTATTTGCAACATGATTTTTATTTAAAACAAACTTCTATGATAATTTCTTGTTATATAAATTGTGTGTCTATATTTAGGAAAAATAAATATATTTTGTAATATTTTGTTATTTTGTATAAAAAAAACCGTATACAACATTAAAAATCATTCTGTTGTTGTTGTTATTAGTAGTAGTAGTAGTAGTAGTAGTAGTAGTATTAATAGTAGTAGTAATAGTATAGAAGTAGCAGTAGAAGTAGTTCTTTATTTATTTATTAAAAATTATTTATAGACAAGGAAAACAACTAATGTTATTTAATGTTTGTAATATTTTATTGTAGCACTTTTATAACAACAAATGTTTATGAACAGGAAATCCTAAAGGTCAGAGATCAATGTTGTTTGACTGCTGTGTGAACAAACAGTCCAGGCTTATGTTGAGGGTCACAACCTTCAGATTAGTCACAGTATAAGCCAATAGAGATGGGGTAAAATTACACACTATATAATGAGAATGTGCTCATAAAGCATATAACTGCAAATACTGGAATTTTACTGAAAAAAAAAAAAACCCTAAAAATATTACAACTTTTTTCCACACATTTCCATTATTTCCTCATAACAAGTCTAAATATTAACCTATGCAACAATGTTCATTGTGGTGAAATATTAGTCCAGCACACAAAATCAGTATAACAATAAGCCTATGTCATTTAGAACATACTGGAATCGAGAAAGCAGTTTAAAAACAAATAAATGAGAGATTTCTTGACTCTAAATTAAATGTGAATGTGCTAAACATTTTGTAATGGCTTCAGGCCTAACAAATAATTAGATTCTAAATCAGTGTAATTAAGAGATTGAATCACAGAAGAAAAAAAATCTCATCAAATACGAAAAAGAGATTTTAATACCATTAAATAATGAACTGAAGCAAAGAACATTAATATAATTGTGTATTTCCCCTGAAGGTAATGGTGAATGGGCTGTAAATTTGAGTTTTTTAGTTCTTTGGTGAAAACAACAGACTGAAAACTGAAGAGTGCATCTAAAACACAGAAATATGTGCCCGTTTATTGTTTAGTAACTCAATACCATTTTTCATATATTAATTAAATATTAATATTATTATATTAACCATATTAATTCGATGATATTATATCAAATTTACTCATGATTTATTTGACCAAGGTCCGATATATCAGACAAGGCTTGTTTAATGGTATTAATTAAAATCTGATTTTTTTAAAGTAATATTTTATAAGATATTTTATAAGTTACTTTCGTAATGACATGCCCCTGAACAAAACCTTTTTTGACGGGTTACTGAGCTCTGTTCCGCTGTCCTGAGGATTCACTAACATAAGTCTGCCACCTACCGGAGACATTGGGAACTAGTTCATGATGCTTCTAAAACTGGCTGTCTGTTAAACAACACAAGAACAAGAACGATAAATCTAAGAATCTGATAGCCACAGGTAAATGAAAAATGCAAAAACACAGCTCTTTTACCTTAGAAATGACTGAACTCTAAAATTGCAACCTGTATTTCACTGAATTTGGGACTGAAACTGCATAGCAGTCTGCTGCCTCTTTGTCCCTATGGCAGAACATTTGTTACACTGTGCCCATGTGGCATTATGCCTGTCTGCTGGTTAGGCCTGATGCCAGGGGACACAGTCATTCCCTTTGAAAGCTGTTCACACAGCCTGGCATCAAAATACCTCTGCCTGCCCCTAATGGTGTTTGAGAATGCAGCATATTAGGAATGCATTTTTATTCCAGGAAAACATGTAAACTTGTCATTCCAATACATACTAATATAGTAAAATGTGTCTTACACAAATGCAAATAGCAGCTAGTTAATTTACTGAATAAAACAAACAAAGTACAGTAGTACAGTATATATGTGTATGTATAAGTGTATCTAAATGACTGATGAGTGATTTGGCTCAATGGCAGGTCGAAGTGTCAAAGTTTGGAAACATTACTATTTTTAATGTTTTTGAACAAAGTCTCTTATGCTCATTAAGGCTGCATTTATTTCATAATAAATACAGAAAAAAACATTAATATTGTGAAATATTATTACAATTTAAAATTATGGTTTTCATATTTTAATATACTTTAAAATATAATTTATTTCTGTGATGCAAAGCTGAATTGTCAGCATCATTACTCCAGTCTTCAGTGTCACATGATCCTAATATGCTGATTTATTATAAATGTTGGAAACAGTTGTGCTGCTTAATATTATTTTATAACCTGTGATACTTTTTCAGGATTCTACACTACTACTGTTTTTTTTTTTTTTAAATAAATTAATACTTTTATTCAGCACGGATGTGTTAAATTGATAAAAAGTGATAGTAAAGATTTATATTGTTAGAAAAGATTTATATTTTGAATAAATGCTGTTCTTTTTAAGCTTTTATTCATCAATGAATCCTGAATAAAGTATCACAGGTTCCAAAAAAATATTAAGCAACACAACTGTTTTCAACAATGATAATAACTGAGTATTAAATCAGCATATTACAATGATTTCTGAAGGATCATGTGACACTGACGACTGGAGTAATGATGCTGAAAATTCAGCTTTGCAATACAGAAATAAATTATATTATAAAGTATATTAAAATATGAAAACCATAATTTTAAGTTGTAATAATATTTCACAATATTATTGTTTTTTCTGTATTTATTATGAAATAAATGCAGCCTTAATGAGCATAAGAGACTTCATTCAAAAACATTAAAAATAGTAATGTTTCCAAACTTTTGACTGGTAGTGTATATAGGATTTACTTTGAAACAATATACACACAGAAATTGCTAGTAAATTTCATAAATAATTAAATAATTCACATTGAATTAAATGTGGAATTTTGAAGCACAGTAGAAATTTTATTGTAAAACGTAGCTAACTTTGTTTTATTTACAACTTCAATATATATATATATAATTTTTTTTTTTTTTTTTTTTTTTACAGTGTACACTCATACTGGACACTGCAGTACCCCAGCTCACACACACACACACACACACACACACACACACACACACACACACACACAAAAGTTCTATGAACGTTTTGCTAATGTTTCCATGTTATTTCTGAATGTTTTCTGAATGTTCAAAATGTCCCTTTTTTTATGATTTTTGGTTATGTGAATGTTAAGGGAACATTCCAATTTATCATGTTGCAAACATTATTGGATCGTTACTTTTGAACTCAAAATCTTTTGAAACAAGTAGTAAAATGTTAGACGAACGGCCAACTAAAATGTTCCAGAAAAAAAAAAAAAAAATCATGTTTTTGTGCTAACATCTTGAGAACATTAGACCAGATAACTCTGAATGAAAACTCTTTTAACGTTAAGAATGTTTGCCCATAACTTTAAGAGAACATTGCCAGAACGTAGAGCCAAAGTTCTGAGAACGTTCCCTGTTACTTGGGACACTGTAGGTCATAACATGTCATCCTTGTCTAGCCATATTGTGGAGTTTTAAAATGGAAACACAAAAAATATATGTAATGTATTCTCTCATTCACCACTATAGAATTTTACCCAACTATGACGACTTCTGCTTCTGAGAAACCCAGAAATGTAAAAAGGGTCTATAGTTACTTTTTGTGAAAAGATTTGTTTTCATTTGAAATTGCTCATTATATTTATCATTATAGACTATCGCCTACATCAGTGTCTGTCTGTAACATAATAGGTAGAATATTGAATCTGAGCAGAACATATTGTGCCACTAGGATGTCATATGGTCTTCTTGTCAGATCAATGAGTTGCTCTGACTGAACCCAGCTTTATGTATCACAGAGAGACAGAGGGAGGGCTGTGGGGATCTGCTTTGAGCCTTTAACATCAATTACACTCAGTTTGATGAATGGGATGGCATTAGAGAAGAGAAATGCTCAGCTGCTCTTTGTATGCGAGTAAATATGTCGGAGCGAGTGTGTCTTTGTTTTCATTTGTGAAGTCACTTAGCAGCATCAAGCTTTGTGTTTGTGTGTGTATACTGTACAAGAAGAGTATCTGTCTGTGTCAAAGAGGCTTTTTTTCACCCCCCACCCTGTAGTTTGGCCCAAAACACTCCCACATTGAGCCTGTCAGACACTCATCAATCAGAAGGGTTAGTAAAAGCCATTTAGGCAGTTTAACGAGCCAGCCAATCACAAGAGTGTGGGCTCATTAGCATACTCAATTGCCCTCATTTATGCTAGAGACTGTTGGAGGTTTAGCTTCATTGTTGTCATAGCAGTGCAGGACTGGAATGAAATGTACAATATTACAAAAAGAAAACAAACAAAGAAACAAAGTAAATAAAATTGTATCATCACTCCAGTTAGCTTTAATGACAGATATTTCCTTCATCCATGCTATATTTTTATCCTTATATCATCCTCTATCTATTAGATTTTATTTTGTAACTGTTCTCATTTACCTAATCTTTTTATATAAAATATTCTTAATGGGTAAATGCATAATGACACTTTTTTTTATCTACACTAACATGCTTTTTCACATTTATTAATACCTTACACAATTTATTATTGTGTAATTCATATCTGATTAGTAGTTATGTATTGTTAGAGTTGTTCTTACAATTTACCTTTATAATAACTTTCATTAAAAACAATAGCATTATTACATTATATAAAAATATTTAATAGGCAAATACTTAAGAGTCTATGGATGGATCATTATTACAGTGATTATTATTTTTATAGCATGTTATATGTTTGGCAACGGTTCTTTTAACCCTAAAAGATGGAGTGTGTAGCTTTTCATTTCTTTAACAACCATGTATTAAGATGTATCATTTCCATATTCCAGGATTCCATGTCAAAATTCATCAGGCTCAAACTGTGAAAGAATTGTTGGGAGGGAGCATGAAGAATCATTTTCACACATGAATTTGCACTGACCTTAACCTCAGTGTAAGTTTTTGGGATGTGCTGGAGGAGACTTTACAGAGTGCTCACCTCTTGCATTGTCAATACAAGATCTTGACCAAAAAATTATGCACCTCTCGGTAGAAATAAATGTTGTGATGTTATTTCCATCAAGAGGTGCATAAATTTTTGTCAATATCTTGTATTGACAATGCAAGAGGTGAGCACTCTGTAAAGTCTACTCAAGCACATCCCAAATACTTTCAATGAAATTAAGGTCTGGTCTCAGAGGTGCCAATTCATGTGTGAAAATGATTCTTCATGCTCTCTGAACCATTCTTTCACAGTTTTAACCCTGGTGAATCTTGACATTGTCATCCTGGAATATGGCCATGATGTGTCTTCCAACATGGTAAGAACCGTTGCCAAATATAACATGCTAGAAACATAATAATCACTGCAAACCAGTGATTGACTGGTCCAGTCATAGATTCTTAAAGGGTTAGTTCACCCAAAAATGAAAATAATGTCATTAATAAGACCTTCGTTCATCTTCATGAAGCTTCAGGGCGTTATGAATCAGTCGAATCATGATTCGGATCGCGTGTCAAACCGCCAAACTGCTAAAATCACGTGACTTTGGCCATCACTATATATGTCGTTATTTTGTCTTTTTGGCAAACCAAAAATATTCTTGTCGCTTTATAATATTAATATTGAACCACTGTACTCATATGAACTGATTTAAATATGTTTTTATTACATTAATGGATCTTGAGAGAGGAAATGTCATTGCTGTCTATGAAGGCCTCACGGAGCCATCGGATTTCAACAAAAATATCTTAATTTGTGTTCCGAAGATGAACGAAGGTCTTACGGGTGTGGAACGGCATGAGGGTGAGTAATAAATGACAGAATTTTCATTTTTGGGTGAACTAAACCTTTAAGTATTTAAAATCCAAACAGCGACTTTTTTTTTTTTTTTGGCTGGGCAGTATATATAATCATTATTATTATTATTATTATTATTAATATTATTATCAGGAGTTACTTTTATAATATATAATAACATTCATTAAAAACAATATAATTATTACATTATATAATAATAATAATGCAATCCATAAAAAGATTGTTATAGAAAAGTCATTAGGTGCGTCCCAATTCACGTACTTTACTTATGCTCTATTCTATGGCATTTTTTAAAGTACAAATAGTGCGAGTAGTGCGTTCACACAGAAAATTCCAAAAAGAAAAAGTGCACTTTAAATATCCGGATGATGCACAAAAATTAAAGGAAAAAACTAAGTGTGGAATGTTCACTTCATGCACTCAACTGTCGCAGCTTTAATTACGTTGCTGACGGGAGGGGGATCAGACAAAATATATGTATAAAATTTATACACTACATGGAGTATATAGTGCTTAAGTACATAGTGTATAAGTGCATAGTGTATAGTGCGTCATTCAACTATTATTTAAAGGAAAGGTCTGTGTTTTATATATCTTCTCTGTGGACCCCTTGCAGTACTTTCCATGTAACTTCTACTGCAGTATGTCCATGGATCCTTGGTTTAAAACCCTGGTGTTAGTGGACTGGTTCTACATGAACAGAATAAAACACAAACTAACAAATCCACTCACCCATGCAGCTCTGTATATCTCTGCTATAGTACACCTGCTCTCTGAATCTGTCCTAAATATAGTAGAGCCACTGACTTCTCCTCCTCTACACTCCGAACCACATGCTTTCCCACCCAAATGAGACAGTGATGAATCCAAAGGGTTTTTGTTGTCCTGTTTTTATGAACTAGGCCTAAATACCCAGTGACTCTATTCTCCCCGTACAGCTTTTCTGCCTGCCTGCTCTATTGTCCTTAAAGAGACTAGAGCCACAAAGAGAAGCTACACATTAACACAGCCTCTTGTCCTGGCTATTCAGTGTAGCAGAACACAGCTGTCTCACAGTACACTCTACGGTTCTGAAGGGTGAGGGGTGACAGGGGGTTCACTTACATTGAGCGGCCCCCTCTGGAGCACAGAGTGAAGAGTGTTTGGGAGAAATTGAGAAGGATGGCAAAAAAGGCTCACTATTTTCAGTGATGGAGAGGGTGCTTCGTCACACGTGACAGACAGTTGGGGAGGCCCCTTTCTTGGTCGCTTTGCTAACAGTGTGGCTCGACGTGGACTCGTGTCTTTGTGGCGAGCCGGAGTATGTGCAGAGTGTTTAAGCAAAGATCAAAGGTCTTTAGCATAGTGAGTCAGTGCTGTACAGTGGAAGCTGAGAAATTAAATCCCTTTGGTGTTTTAATAGCATTACCACCCATTGAGATGATGTTTGCAGATGATTACACCGACTTTCAGCTTGGAATCTCAGCTGTGCTTCTTTAAAATTTGGAATTGCTATTTACATTTTAGAATCTTCTTGTCAAAATTAAAGAGATTTTTGAAATGTGTGATTGGATCTTTTTATCCCAGTGGTCTTGGACTTCAGTTTATCAACTGCTGCAACTGTATACTGAAGCTTTTGGATTTGGATTTAATCCAAAAAATTTTTTAGTGTGATTGAAAATAAAATAAAAAAAATAAATAACATAAAATAAAATAATACATATTATTTGATTGAAAAAGTTATTACCAGGATAAAGTTAAACCAGGATTTAATCCATTTTTTTAGTGTGAAATAAAATAAAATAAAATAAAATAAAATAAAATTAAATTAAATTAAATTAAATTAAATTAAATTAAATTAAATTAAATTAAATTAAATTAAATTAAATTAAATTAAATTAAATATTATTTGATTGAAAAAGTTACCAGAGTCACCAGGATTTAATAAAAACATTTTTTTAGTGTGGTTGAAAAAATAAATAAATAAATAAAATAAAATAAAATAAAATAAAATAAAATAAAATAAAATATTATTTAATTGAAAAAGTTACTATAGTCACCAGTCAGCTTAATTCATAAGAAAAGTGAACTAATGGACTTGGCGTTAAAACAAAATCCTAAATGACCAAAACAGTTTGATTTTCTCTACATTTTTAAGATTCTAGACAGCTAAAAATGTAGGTTTACATACATGGGTAGGTATGTAAAAATTGGAAGCACTGAAAAAGAAGAGCAAAACTTGCTTGCTGGGAAAAGGAAATGAACACTGTCATAAATTCAGAATTTTCTGTTTCAGTTCAATTGGTCTGGATCTTGGCCTCAAGAGGTGTAGTCTTGGTCTGAATCTGAGTCTTTAGGATCTGGTTTTGACTACTACTGATAAAATTTAACAAAATACAAACAGAATTTAGAATGATTTTTTTGACCACAAGCATTTGCAGCCAGTCACATTAGCTTCACTGTATGCTTGATATTCAAATATATTAATCATAATTATTTTGATGTGTCTCATTATTTTATTTTAGCAGAGACAGCACATTTTCTGCACGTGTGTAAATCAGCATTATCTTAGAAAATTCCCTGTAGCTACAATAAATATGCTTACTTTCCCTTACAGCACAATTACATATCCTTTGTTAAATCAAGAGCCTTTGGTAAAATCGGGACAATTCAATTAATCTTATTCTCAGCATGACACCCCAAGAGGACATTTCCTCAGCTTATAATGACTGATGTCTCATCCGCACTGATCTGACAGTGGTCTTATCTGATCTGAGATTGGCTTTCAGTGGTTAAGGAGGAGCAGTCTTGAACTGTGTAAAAACGTCTGTCAGCGTAAACCTAATAAAAGTAAATTAGACAGATTTACACTCATGATGCTGGAGTGGAGGGCAGGAGAAGAGAGACAGAGTGATTTATCATGCAAGGAAAGACAAATTAATAAATAATCACCAGACTCAGCAGAGAGCAGCCAGCCAACAGGAGTTTAAAAGCGTAATGGACTGTGATTAAGAACTCATTTAGCATGAGGCCATGAAGATATGGTCCCATTGTTGCACCTGCATGTGCGTTTTTACGAATGTAGGTTTATGACCCACGTTTCTCCTGTGTGAACTGCAATTATAAGAGAATGTTCACTGCAGTAGTTGCATATTAAGTCAAAGGGATATTTCCCCCAAACGAATATATAATATATATATATATAATTCTACGACCCTAAAGGGAGAAGTAGTTTAGAGAATGCATGGATAAAATCTGGATTTGGATAAAATCAGAAGAAATTCATATAGGTTTGGCATGAAGGGTGAGTAAATGATGACAGAATTTATATTTTTGGGTGAATTTTGGGTGATCTATATATTCCATTTATTTGAGCTATGTAAATTGGCCATCCAAGGGTTGTCCAGCAGAGGTCAGTAAGAGCTAATTATTTTTTTTAATTTTCATTATTTCATGTTAGTTTAATTCAGTGGTCTCATGCCACAGCCCTGCAGAGTTTAGATTCAACTAGGTCCTACTCACCTGCTTAGAAGTTTCTAGTAATCCTGAAGACCTTGATTAGCTGGATCAGGTTTCATTCATAAAGCTTACTTTAGCTCGATAATAACGTTTTCCTAGAGCTGCTGTAAAGCCAAAACAGTCTCTGTCCATTCATTTTCCTATCAGCGTGAAGCTGCTTTGAAACAATCTGTATTGTAAAAAGCGCTATATAAATGAAGATGACTTGACTTGATCAGGTGTGTTTAATTGGGGTTGGAGCAAAACTGTGCAGGGTTGTGGCTCTCGAGGATTTCAGTCTGAGACCACTGGTTTAATTCATGACAATTTACACACGTTAAATGCAAGAATTGTTATTCTGTTCACACCTTGCAACAATTTTTGTAAATATGAAATAGTATGTTTTATCATACGAATATGGCATATGTAAATTATTGGATTATTATTTAGATTTGTATTAGATTTTTTATTATTTATTTATTTGCTGTTGATAACAGCACCGTCCAACTTCATAATCACCACAATTGTTTTAAACATCAACTTTTCTTCAGCAGAATCTCATAATACGACTGACAGCATGTTCTTATGACTTTAACAGTAATTATATCTTTGGCAGTGGCTTTTTGCACTGTGTCAAAATGCTATATTTACACTTAATTTAAATAATGGTAAATACTGTGTTCAGTTTTATTTTAGTTTCACTGATATACTATTTTTTTTTTTTTTTTTTTTTTTTTTTAGATTTTAAATGAGATTTTATTTGTTATATTGTGTGTGTGGTTTTTTTTTAAGTAATTTAGTTGTGTTTTTGTGTTTTTTATTAGTTATTATTTGCTCTCAGTGTAAATGTTTATGCACCACTAGCAATGAAACAATAATTTTTTTTTTTTTACATAGGGCAGATAGTCTCAGATCTGAAGAAACACAATTAAGAAGACACTGTTAAATGGTCATATAAAATAAAGTCAGAGGTTCTCAAATGAAACTGAATGAATGTGTGTAACTGAACCAAATGAACGTTTGTAATTTTGGAGCAATAGCACAGCCTGCTGACAAATAGAGGCAAATAACAGAAAAGACAGTGTCCCCCCCAAAACCACCATTACAAAAATACATTGTGGCAGGATCAGTTTAAATGAATAAATAATAATACAATATAATAACAATAATACAAAATAAGATAATTTAAAGCATAAGGTAATTAAGATCATTTAAATTACTTCTGGCTTTTTACTTACTTTCAGTGCCTAAATGATCCCATCTTGTGCAACAGTTTGAAATATGCACTCTGTGTTCTAGTAGTCATAATTACAAATATCTCAAAATAAACATGAACTTTCCATGTTATCTTAAATATCAGGGGATATGTTAGATATGCATCCAACACCAAATCAAAAGTGTGTACACATTGCTAAAAATACCAAGCGTTGTCAAAGAGATAATGTAACAAACATGAGATGCATGCTCATATGCTTTTCTGTGGAACACAAAAGGTTTTTGAAGAATATCCTGGGTGTTTGCCTAATGAAATCATAAGCAGTGCTGGAGGTCACGCATTACAAGTAACTTGAGTTATGTAATCAGATTACTTTTTCAAGTATCTAGTAAAGTAACACATTACTTTTTCAATTTACAACAAAATATCCAAGTTACTTTTTCAAATAAGTAACTCAAGTTACTTTTTCACATTTATTGACTGACAGTTCTCCTGTCATGTTGAGAGAAATAAAGTCCAGAGGCGTTGTGTGAACATGATGGTTATTGTAGTTCACATTAAATGTGAACATACATTTACTCATCTCACTTGCACAAAAACATGTAGTATTCCTCAAAATGAATAAAAACAGTGAAAAAAACAATCTGTAATTAACTATATTAAATTACACAAATATACTTTATGTATTCAATCTCACTTTATTAACCAATGTCTTTGCTGCTGACCTTCAATGATCTAATTCAACCATACTAAGTAAAAATGACTTAAATTAGATTTAGAAATAAGAGGGTTAAACTTCCTTCTCCTGTATTCTATTCTTCTTTAACTGAGAATGGCAGCACAGCTGAAAGGTTTGTTTAATCTGCGCCCACTACTGTAGGTGTAAATATGCATTTCCTTCAGCCTGATGCTTATTCATTTAACTTTTGGTATTAAAAACACAAACAAGAAAGCCCAGCCCAGGTGAGAAAAAGTAACACAAAAGTAATTTAACGCATTACTTTTCATAAAAAGTAACTAAGTAATGCAATTAGTTACTTTTTTAGGGAGTAACGCAATATTTTAACGCATTACTTTTAAAAGTTTCCCCAACACTGTAGATAGGTGCATAGGAAAAAAGACTGGTGAAGATCATATGATCGAAACGCTGCTAATAAAGAACCTTTTTTATAGTTTTGGAAGTTGAGAGTGTGCGGGATTTTTTTGTTTTTTCATTCAAAAAGAAAGGAAAAATTAAAATAAGGATTTGTTTATTGAGTAATACCTGGAATAATGAATGATGAAATTAATTTATTGTAATATATGCGATATAGAAAATAACTCATTCAGGTCACTTTAGACCCATGTTGTATATGTCCAAAACTGTTACTTTTCAGGAACACTGACAGACTTATAGGGTGACCAATTGCATTGATTTATATTTGAAAAAATAAAAATAAAAATAAAAAATTATGAAATATGTAGCCTAATATATTAAATATAATAAGACTTACATCCATCAAATATACAAAAGTAGCCTTGTTAAGATGTGAAATGTGTGGCAGATGACCAGTTGTCTGCAGTAAATATGTTCCTACTTGCAAAAATTTGCAAATAATAAAGATTTCTATATGGGTCATTTTTGACCCATGTGTGTAAAATTGATGTAGAAACTGTTTGTTTATAAAGTAAGAAAGAAAAAATAAACATAATTATTTGTAGAAAATCAAAAACAAGATATTTAATGAATACCTGGAATAAATAAATGACAAGATACATTTCTTTCAAAGATTCAGCAAAGAAACACTCAGTCATGATTGAAATAACATAGGAAATGAATACGGGTCATTTTTGACCCATGTGTGTAAAATTGATGTAGACATACAAAAACTGTGTTCGTTTATAAAGTAAGAAAAAAAAAATGAACAATGATTTTTGACAATCAAAAACAAGATATTTAAGGAATACATGAAATGAATGATAAAATACATTTCTTTGAAAGATTCAGCAAAGAAACACTCAACCATGATTGAAATTACATAGGAAATGAATACGGGTCATTTTTGACCCATGTCGCGTATTAGAAGGGTAGTGATACAAAAATGATTATTATTCAAAAAGTAAGAAAGAAAAAATGAAAATGAGGATTTGTGATGATCAAAAACAGGTTAATTGAGGAATACCTGGAATACTGAATGATGAAATTAATTTCTTGCAAAGATATAGAAAATAAAAACTCAGCCTGGTCATTTTTGACCCATGTTGTGCATCAAAGGGTTAAGAGTCAGTGTTTTCATAGGCCTGCTTATTATTCAATTTTGCCAGCACATCAGATGGGCTTAAAAGTAGTGACTTGGAAAAAAAAATCTAATTTTTGTTATTTATTTAAATTCATTTTAATAGGGAAAATGTCCCCTATTACTAATAACTATATATATAATTTTATATATATATTTATGAAGACTTCAGATGCAAAAGCCTCTAAGTGCCATCTGAAATTTTCTTCTAAAATGAGCATTTTTATCAAGCTTGTATGTTTATGCTCAGTTATTTCACTTTAATGGCAATGAAAAGGACCTATTAATTGCCATTAAAGTTGAATTACTGAACCTAAACATACGAGCTTGATAAAAATGCTTAAGTTAGAAGGAAATTTCAGACGGCACTTAGGCTTTTGCATCTGAAGTCTTCCTATATATAATTGTTAACCTAACATTTAAATTGCTACAGGATCATCTCATCCCTGTGTAACGCTATGGCCCAGATAACCCCAGTTAAATCAATGGAATGAAAGAGCTTGCAGGCGAAAAGTTGGTATTCCACTCGTTTAATGGCAGGTACACAGGAACACGCTTCTCTCATACATGAGAGATTGACTCTTTCTTAGCGTTACAAATAAAAATAAAGCAATATTATAACAAAAATGGGTGAGCACATTCATCATCTATCGTGGTTCTCATTACACAGTCACGTAGTTCTTCTACGTCATCACCGCATAGCGTGCATTGAGTGAAGTGATCAGTCTCTTAAAGGGCACAACGCACCATAATGTGATGCATGTAAACACAGTTTTGGCTTTTACACCTGTTCTCTAATATTTGCATATTATATGTGTACAAAAGTCTAAATATCACATTCATACCCTGTTTCATTAGTCAACAGGCATGTGATCAGCTAGAGATAAAAAAGCAGGAAAATCTGGCCACTTCCTTTTTAAGAAAAATAAATGGTAACACTTTATTTTACAGTGCCATAGTTACACGTTACTACATGCACTTACTATATTAATACCAGTAAATTATGCATAATTACAAGTAACTAACCCTAAACCAAACCCTAACTGGAACTCTATAGTAAGTACTTGTAGTTAACTTGTAGTTGTAGCACTGTAAAATAAAGTGTAACCAAATAAA
The DNA here is from genome assembly GCF_018812025.1 of Megalobrama amblycephala. Classification (NCBI taxonomy): domain Eukaryota; kingdom Metazoa; phylum Chordata; class Actinopteri; order Cypriniformes; family Xenocyprididae; genus Megalobrama; species Megalobrama amblycephala. Next base: position 33,279,071 of record NC_063050.1, read on the forward strand.
TAAATGCATTCTATCACATTAACAGATATATCTTATATTGTAATAATTGATACTGTTGTCCTGTAAAAATAAAAAGTAACATTTAGTAATCATTATATTATTGTCACGTTCCCAGTCATTCCCAGACTATGTTTCCCACAATCCTCCCTAGCAATCACCTGCACTCTCTCCACCAATTACCAATTGCCACATAATGCTGCAGCACATTATCTGGACTGTTTAAGCCACACACACCCTCACACACTTTGCGAGGTCTTGTTAAACCATCGTTGCAATTCTGAGCGTTTCTATCTTGTCTGTCTGTCTGCCTGCCTGTTACTGATCCCGTCTGTTCCCCGTGTTACGATTCCTGCTGCCTGCCCTTTGGACCTTTTGGATTGTTTATTGTTTCCTGGTTTTGTGAATGCTTTCCGCCTGCCCTGATTCATTGCCTATTCCTCCACTACGATTCTGCCTGCTCTCTGCCATACCTGTTTGCCACTGTTTGACCACTGCCTGTATTACTACGAGCTCTGTTTAATAAAAGCCTGCAGATGGATCTTACCCTGAGTCCCGCCTCGTTACAATTATATTATATTATATTAAAGTATTAATAGAATTGTTATTATTAAAGTACCTGCCAAAAGTTTGGAAACTATTAATTATTTTGAAATAAATCTCTTCTGCTCACCAAGGCTGCATTTGCAATACTGTGTTTACAATAAAACAGCAATATTGTGAAATATGACAAATTATCCAAATAAGTTTTCTATTTTAATACATTTTAAAATGTAATTTATTCTTGTGATCAAAGCAGAATTTATCTGTCACATGATCTTTCAGAATCATTACAATTTGACTTGATGCTGTAATAACACAGATCAAAGATTATGACAAAAAAAGTGGGATGCAAGAATTTAATCAAAGTATAACAATTTCTTTTTAACAAACGAAACAATAATTGAACACAAATGCTGGAAATATATCTTCAAAATGTCAAAGGTGTAAAACATCTGTAGGCAATTTACTTCATATGCTTTGGAATTGTTCTGTACTGAATGACTTTTGGGAATATATAATTTATACCAATTCAAAGATTATAGATATCCCAATTAGTAAAGATCCTAGAATTTGGATATTAGGGAATATTGATTTATTAAGCTCTTCTCAACATAAAAAGTATTTTTCACTGTTAGCAGGAACTGCAGGAAAAAAATTTATATTAGTGAACTGGAAGTGGATTCATTCCCCATCCAGACAACAATGGATCAATGAACTTCTTTCATACTGCACCCCTGAGAAAATCCTTTTCAATGTTAGGAAATCTCCGAGGACTTTTGAAAAAATCTGGGGCTCCTTTCTAGAACATTTACCTTCTCTTACTGCAAAGGTGTAGGTGCCCAGGTGTTCTCCATCCACACTCGGACTGCAGCCCCACCCTATTGAAACAAAAAAATAAAAAGCCACACAGCAGGCAGGTATGCAGGCCATCACACTGCAAAAATAATAACCATCGAATCAATCTTTGATTCGGACACTGCAAGGAATTTAAGAAGGGGATTATGGTCAGTAAAGACCACCACAGGAGCACTGCCACTAACATAAACATCAAAATGTTTTAAAGCCATCATCAAAGCTAACGTCTCCTTTTCGATCGCTGAATAATTCAACTGACAAAAGATTTCTTTTTTTTTTTAAAAGAAACTAACCGGCCTCTGAATGCCAAGGTCATCCTGCTGCATCCCCCAGCACGTACCTGGCTAGCATCCACTTACAATCTGAAGGATCTATCTGAGCGCGCCGACGCTAAAACAGGAGCCGTACATAGCAGGAGACCAGATGAACTTAACTTTATCCCTCAACAAATCAGTGAGAGGGACCACAACACTGGAGAAATGTATGCAAAATGCTCTATAATAACCTACAAGGCATAGAAAACGCATCAACTCTGGAAACTGCTCTACTGCCTGAATTTTCGCATTAACCGGACGCACATGCCCCTGTCCGACTACACAGCAAAGACAGGTCATGGTCACCCTCACAAACTCACACTTTGCGAGGTTGACCGTGAGCTTTGCCTCCGCCAAATGAGTAAAAAGTTCCCGCATTCGTACTAAGTGAGTATCCCAGGTGTTTGAATAAATGACTACGTCATCAAGGTACAAAGCATCACCTACACCTCCATGTCACCTACAACGCGATTCATGAGACACTGAAAGGTCGCAGGTGAGTTTCGAAGCCCGAACAGCATTACTTTATAGGAATACAACCCCTTGGGAGTAATGAACGCGGCAATCTCACGAGCATGGATAGATAAGGGAACCTGCTAGTAGCCTTTAAGGAGGTCAAATTTACTGACAGACTTCGCAGGTCTTACCTGATCGATGCAGTCCATTCTTGGGAGGGGAAGCGAATCCGGTTTTGTAACAGAATTAACTTTACGAAAATCAGTCCAAAAATGCATAGTGCCATCCGATTTAGGAACAAGTAGACAGGGAGAAGACCAGCTAGAAAAACTAGGTTCCGCAATGTCATTACCAACATGTAATTTATCTGCTACTCCATATGCTTTTGTTTTTCCGCATTTAACAGATAGAATCTGTTTTATTGGTTTCTCATCGCCCACCTCAATGTCATGTGAGAGATGAGTGCACGTACACAGTAAAATCCCCAGAGTTAACTCAACTCTGCTCAGAGTACATATGGTGCCTCTCTAAATAGTGTTAAAGTAACACTGAAGCTGAGATAATTAAGCAATTAATAAGGCTGTGACTGAAGTCAGCTGTAGTTCTTGTGTTTCTCTTTTCTTCAGTGATTCTGCTTGTTAACAGCAGGTGTTCATCACTAATGCAAAATCATCACTTAATTAATTGCTTAATTATCTCATTAACTTTAACTCTGCTTTAGTGTTATTTTAACACTATTTAGAGAGGGACCATATGTACTCTGGCAGAGTTGATTTAACTCTGGAGATTTTGCTGTGTAGGAGAATCAGAGAACAAACAAGGAAAACTATTAATTAATTCTGTCAATTGCGCCGCTGGACAACAAACTATTTTTCCAAGTTAGCCAAAGTTTGTAAGTTTTTAAAACAATCTATAGACATTTGTTCTACCTCATCCAATGCATTTTCAATGTCTCTACAGTCAGCTTTAACTGAAACTGGTGAGTCCACGACATGTCGCATGAGCGTGACTTACAGTAGGATGATCGCTACACACAGAAGACTGAAGTGCATTGGCAAAATAAGGTTTTAGTAAATTAACGTGGCAGAGCTGTGTTCTTTTCCTACGTTCAGGTGTTGAAATGATATAGTTGTCCTTTGACACCTGCTTTATGAATTTTTTAAATAGTTCCAAACAGTGTTGTAGTACTCGAGACTCAGACTAGGTCCTGGACTCGGTCTCCAGACCATATTCAAAATATTCCCATTCAAAATATTTCATGACTATTACTGTATGTTAAAGTTCGGGGGCAAAGAGCAATTATAATATTGTGGTCAATAAAACAAAATGCATTTGAATTATAAGGTTCCACACGTGATTAAGTTAGCTGTTACGCTTTCTCCAATAGAAAGAGATACAGACCCTCTTATCTCCCCATTATATACACTCTCTGCATATTATATTGCCATTTTTGATAATTATTAGCTTATGTGGCATTATGATATAATCTCTTATGTTCATCAAGCCTGCATTTATCTAATCAAAAACAACAATATATATTTTAAAAATAGTATTACAATTTAAAATAATGGTTTTCTATTTGAATATACTTTAAAATCTAATTTATTTCTGATGCAAAGCTGAATTGTCAGCATCATTACTCCAGTCTTCAGTGTCACATGATCTTTCAGCAATCATTCTTATATGCTGATTAATTTTCAAAGTTGGAAAGTGGAAACAATTGTGCTGCTTAATATTTTTTATAACATGCTGTGATCCTTCAGATCCTTCTTGATTTATAATAACAGAATTTATTCAAAATAGAAATCTTTTCTAACAAATTACCTTTACACCATCTACTATGTGGCCGTTTTACCCTTAACTGATTTTTAAACCAATATCACTAAATAAATTTATCAAGTAAATAAAATACAGTGTACATGGCATGGTATATTTGATGAGTATGGTGCCAATTTTATTGTTTCCACCAAACATTTACATATTCTTTTAGGTCTTTAGATTTCTTTAGGTCTTGTCTCAGACCCAAACTTATGTGAACTTTAACTTGTCTTGGAGTCCAACCTCTTTGGTCTCGATCTCAACTCGGACTCGACCCTCTTTGGTTTTGGTCTTGGTCTCAACTCGGACTCGACCCTCTCTGGACTCGGTCTTGACTCGGACTCGAATGAGCTGGTCTCGACTACAACACTGCTAAACAGTTAAGCACTATGAGTATTCCTATAGGAGCCAAGTGACTCCCTCAAATTCCTCTACGTGTTTCTACCCGATGCAGTCTAACATTTCTCATTACCATTTAGATTTACAGATATCTGGATGAATGAATGACGAAAATATAGTAAAAAGAGTGAATAACCTCCTATGTGAGATAATAATTGATTCTTCACAAAAATTAGTCTGATGCTATGGACATCACTCCATGCTGTGAGTCATATGACCAAAACTATTTGACATGAGAACATACTCAGAAAAGCACAAGACGGCTGCCAGGCCTGCCAGCAGAAGCCATTACACAGGTACAGAAATAAAACATGACAAATATATATATATATATATATATATATATATATATATATATATATATATATATATGTAATGAAACTGAAAACCTCCTGTGGTATCAAAGACAAAAATAAAATCAGGTTTTGTATCATAAGATTCCTCTGATCATTTTCATGTAAATTCAGAGTTTTTGTGTGGGAGCATCAACACATACTCATGTGAGAAGAGAGAGGTCCAATAAAAGAAGCCAGAGGGAGCTACTACAGAGCCAAAAGATATCCAAAACACAGAACTATTATTTCAAAATTTGTCAAAGGTTAGTCACAAGGCTGAGCAACTGGAGAATTATTGAAACTAAGGGGAAACAAATATATACATGCTTATAAACATCTGCCTATAGGCAGAACACATGATTGTGTATGGAGTAATATTGCTATTAATTCTGCTTTTTAATCAATTGAGTTTATGTGATGCACATTAAACTGTTAATCTATTTTTTAAAAGGATAATTCACCTCCAAATGGAAATTCTGGCATTATTTACACACCATCATGTACTTTCTTCTGGGAAACACAAAAAAAGACATTTGAGGAATGTTAGTTGTGGTAGACCAATGATTTTGTATAACATAACATGAATAAATACCTCAAAATATGTTATTTTATGTTAAAAGAAAGAAAGACATACAGGTTTGGAGTTATGTATTAGTCAGTAAATGATGGCAGGATTTTCATTTTTGAGTCAACTAACTCTTTAAGCCCTTGAGGGCCTGATGCAAAGCAAAGGTCACCGAACCATGACTAATGTTTTAAGAAAGTGGCTTGCAGTCAAGTTTCACGTGAGAGCTTGAGCAGCGGTTCTAATTTGCACAGCGAAACATTTACAAATTTCAAATTTAGCAGTTCAGTTTCAGTTCATGTGCAGATTTCACAGTTTGAAGGCCATGATGAAATGCTGGTGATACAGTACATGAGATCAAGAGGTTTAATTCTATCAATTTGTCATCTTTATGGTGCACAATCCTTGTATCAGATGTCTAACACAAAGACAGTAACAGCAGAACAAGGAATCATTGGTCTTCTGTTATCTGTGTGCAGTGCTGTGTGGTTGCACTTAACCTACAGAATGTGATTAAATACACAAAAAAAAAAAATTCATGCAAATCTTTGGGGTTTTGTTACAAGTTAAAAGTTACATAAATGATATAAAATGTAAATATAGAAGATCCAGTTAATTTGAACAAAGAGTTAAATCACGCGGGTTGTTAGCATGTGACAGTGTCAGTCTTACAATTTGACCTTTTAAAACGGTGAGAAATACTTGCAGGAGGAGCTTCATTTGACAGCAAGCAGTGATTGGTTGAACGTCATATACTCTCTCTCATAATTCAGCACGCCTTCTTTCCAGAAATACACTGCATTGGGATGCCGGTGGTATAAAGTTTTTAAGGAAAAACAATACCCGCTCTCATTCGAGTTATAGTCTGAGGGCCGCTTTCTTTTGTGCTTATAGATGGCGGAGGAGGTTTTGATAGATCCTGAGAAAACTAGAGGGGTAAGTAGCCCTAATTTAGTTTACATATTAGGCTATTATTATTATTAATACATGCAAATGCTGTATTGTGTCTTTAATTTCTGACGCGTCTTTGAGACGCGAGAGCTATGAGAGAGACTATAGAAGAAATGATGAAACATGATGTTTTCTCTAGAAGTCTCTCTCGTGTCATGAGACATCTGTCGAATTCCTTCGCATTTACAGGGAGAATTTGGTATTATAAAGATTTCATTTATTTTGTTCTCAAAGTAAGCGATTTATTTAAAGCATTTCTCTCACCTAAATATATAGTTGTTGTCTTAGATATATAATGTCTTTTTCAGACAACGCTAATATTTTCTGAATTAAACACTTTTAACCCTTTGATGCACAACATGGGTCAAAAATGACCCGGCTGAGTTTTTATTTTTGATAGATCCTGAGAAAACTAGAGGGGTAAGTAGCCCTAATTTAGTTTACATATTAGGCTATTATTATTATTATTATTAATACATGCAAATGCTGTATTGTGTCTTTAATTTCTGACGCGTCTTTGAGACGCGAGAGCTATGAGAGAGACTATAGAAGAAATGATGAAACATGATGTTTTCTAGAAGTCTCTCTCGTGTCATGAGACATCTGTCGAATTCCTTCGCATTTACAAGGTGAATTTGGTATTATAAAGATTTCATTCATTTTGTTCTCAAAGTAAGCGATTTATTTAAAGCATTTCTCTTACCTAAAAATATAGTTGTTGTCTTAAATATGTAATGTCTTTTTCAGACAACGCTAATACTTTCTGAATTAAACACTAATTCTATAGAGCTAATGATGTCCAATTTCGTAAGCTTGTGTTATATTGTTACCTCACAACACCTGTTCTAAAACTGCTCTTTCTCAGAGTTAAATATCTCTTTTTCTTCTTTTTTTTTCAAGAATTAAATATAGCAAGGGAAACCTAATTTGTTGCTAAAGAATGCCATTAGCCAATTGCATATACAATGGCTCAAGAAATTGAGTGCTTCCACACTTCTGTGAAGGAAGCCCAACAAGACAGCAACATTAGAAAGTTTCTTTAGAGTTTCTATACATTAATTTATAGTTCTTATATGTTTAAAGGCAGTGGTCCGAAGTGTCTTTTATTTGGCATTTGTCTCATCAAATAAACATTGTAATGCAAGTATTTTAGCAAGCTGTCAGCTCTCTTGGAGTTGAGCAAAATGGCAGCAAGATAGCTCATCTTAGAAAATAACACGAGTAGCATATCTTGTCAGGCAGGAAAAAAGATAAATCATAAGGATAAGGATAGGGGGCTTTCACGTTGGTAGTTTACTGTAGTTCAAAACAGCATGGTTTGCATGAAAAAACTGGTAATGTGAAAGCTGGACGCAATATCCTGGAACTATATTTCCCATTCATTTTCTGTGAAGGGGATAGTAAAATGTCTTCAATAATAAAGATAAACCAAACCAACCTCAGAGATTAATCAGAGCATTACAACCTTTTTTTAAGCAAAAATACAATGAAAATGGTATAAGGCTGCACTAACCCTAACTTTTTATGAGAAAATTACTCATGCCAACAAAAATCCCAACTTTTACAAAGGTACACCTTTGTACATGTTATTTACCCCTAAAGGTGCATATTAGTACTTATGATGCAAAAGGTGCATATTACCTTTTGAATGAACTTCGAATGAATGATGAATGAATCACATTATAAATGACCGAAATATTGCCTTGCAGTCATTGATTCGGAGGTCTTCTTAGAAGAGCTGTTTGTTGTGAAAGTCTGCTGTGAAAGGTTTATACTGTTATTGCTCAGTTTCTCTATATACTGTGTGGTTAAAATGAATGGGCTTTTTACTTCCAGAACTTTACTACATCTTATGAACATCTTGTGCCTGATGCAGAGAAAGCTCTCTTTCTGAGAACCCTGCTCTCTTTTTGGGCCCCGTGACTAGGGGGGCCCACTATGGCCCCACCTATAAAATTTTGAGTAAATTTAACCTTAGACCCGGTTTACATGTTGTTACTGTATTTAAGCTTCTCATGAGAAAATTTGAAAAGAATATTTTTATATTTTTAAGAATATTTCTCTGAATATCAGTCTTCAACAATGCATTACTAATTCATTTTATGAATTAGTCTTTCTGCTTTCTACTATAAATCAGAACAAAGATGGTATTTGAAATATAACTAAAGAATTTCTGTTTATTTCTATTTTTGCATTTCTATTTATTCACAAGTGACAGCCTTCAAACTTTCAGTTTTCCACGTCTTCCATGTCATGCAGCTGAGAATTTCTTCCACTTAACTGCTTTCACACTTTTAGAAGGTTGTTCATGTGCAGGATAATTATTGTAACTCAGTTTGCCTGGGCAGTGAACACTCATGCCAAATCTAGTCATGGTCCACTTCCGTGCTAATGCAGTCACATGCTAAATGGATCAGAGCCAGAGTCCAATACTTCACACTCACAAATGGTTTTTAAACCATTTAACATTTATGCATAAAGTGTGATTTTGTACTCCAGTCCAGACAGAAATTTCCTACCTGATTGTCCATGTTGGTTGCAGTGTGTGTTGAAAAACAAATATTTCTGTAATCTCTGTTCAGCGTTGAACACCCAAAGCTGCTTAAAGGGAGAATTTGTGAATGATTAAAGAAAGGTCTGTTCATATTCATATAGTTTCATATATTTACCATATATGTTCCTTATGAAAGAAAGCTCATGTTAGAAAGATGTAATGTGCTTAATCTAAGTGCCAGACATCTTCTGAAAAGTTTAAATCCAAAAGCAGGAATTTATGTTATTAAAAATGGTTGTATGTCACATGTTTCTCCAGCATCTAACCTCATCCCTGTTGGCAGTAGCATTCCTCTCTTCCTTTGGGAGCTCCATGCTCTATGGTTATAACCTGGCTGTGGTTAATTCTCCTGCACAGGTAACTGACACCAACAAACACATACTTCACATACAGTAACACTTTTTTATTCAGCTGGATTGAATCACTTACTCGCTGAAACACTGAATCACAGTTTGTTCACGTCTTTTCTTCTGATGATTTTAATGTTCTTAAAATGCCCTCTGACATAACATTTAATTTTAATGAAGGCTATTTAAACTTTGACAGATGTCAGTAGCACTACAAGTGCTAAATAATATGAAATAATTCACTCTTCCATTACAGTGAAGGCTTGAAATGGTACATACTTCTGCCAACAAGTCACGAGTCCTGACTAGAAGTAACAGAGCGTGATCGCACTGAGAGTATAACTGCATGCAGGTTGTGAAAGAGTTATGAAGAAGAGAGGCTGAAAATGTATGTTCTAGTCTAAATTCAAGCTCATTTAGAAGAAATAAATATGACAATGGCAAAATGGATACACAGAAAAAAGCCATTCAAAAGAAAAAATAAATAAATGCAGCAATCACATGACAATATTTTTTTTTGGGGGGGGGGGGGTGTTTTTCTCTACAATGATTCATCTGTCAACAACTATATAATTTTGACTTGCTATTTTGATTTGCTTTCATTTTCTGTTCATCCAATTACAAAACACTAGATGCCCATTTTATCAAAATTTGACTGCAAACAGCTGAGAAGTTCTTTAACCCATAATTGCTGAAATTGCATTAAGTGTGTGATTTAATTTAGTAGAAATTCTTTAGGTAACTGAATCTCATATCAGTGCCTATCACATATTATAACTGTGTAAGCATGATTGGCAATGCCCAGACAAGATATTATATGTATATATTGTATTTGTTCTTCTAATAGTACATAAAGGACTTTTTTAACCAAACCATTGTGAGGCGGAATGGGTCAGAAGTGGATGAAGAGACTCTCACGCTTATGTATTCAGTCACTGTGTCTATATTTGCCATTGGAGGCCTGGTGGGCTCTCTCACAGTGGGAATGCAGGTTACCAGATTTGGGAGGTACAGTATGCGGCTTATACATACATTACACTTAATACATTGCACAGCTTCAAGGCCAAAGCCCTTTAGCTGCTTGAATGCTTTGTGCGTCTTACTAATTTCTAGGAAAGGGACACTGGTACACAGCACAGTTCTGGTCTTTATCGGTGGAGGGCTGATGGCCTTCAGCCGATTATGTGGATCTCCAGAAATGATCATTGTTGGGCGTTTCATTACAGGGATACATTCAGGTAATTCATCTTATTTAATATGGAAGACCTTAAATGCCAAAAATGAAAATTCCATCATCATTTACTCACCCTCATGCCATTCCAAATCTATATGAATTTCTTTTTTTCTGTGGGACATAAAAAATATTATTTGGAGAATTGTTTTTTTTTTTTTTTTTTTTTTGCTGAACAATGCAATCATCAAAACGGTTAACATTTTTCGGGATGTAATCCAGTCTAGGGTGCAATATCACCTTACCTATTGAAAGTTGATCGAGCGTGTTCCGCTCCCAAACAAAGAACACAAAATTCGTATCCGTCGTCCCCAGGAATAGATCAAGCAAGGCACAATTCCTAATGTTCTTTGATTTTTTTTATTTTAACTCCTGCTCTAAACAGACAATGGCTATGTTTACATGCACCAGTTTTCATCAATCCGAATGAATTGATTCCAATCGCAGATCTGTTTACATGTACTCTAAACATTGTAATCTAATTCAAATATCCATTTATATGTGTTTTATATACATTCCGATTAAAACTTTTGTGCATGCACGTGCTCTGCGTTTGTGTGACGTCATATCAATCACACTTGCGGAGACAAAAAAAAGGCTAACAGGCTTCTTTTATTATTAAATTAATATTATAATAAATTTGCCCCGCAATAATTTAATAGCGCATCATGGCATAACTGTCACTCTGTGAGGATAATAAAAGATTAAGCTATTATCTTTGAAAATGTTTTAAACATTTTTAGGTCTATTATACAATGAAATTTAGGTCTATAATTAAAATTATTAAGAGTGTATAATATTTCCCAAACACTGCAGTCATCAATGAAAATTAAGTGCAGCTTTACTTCAAGACTTTTAAAGGAGTCATGAACTGCGTTGGTTTATTGTTTTATAATGTTTCCTGGGGTGCACTTATAATGATAGTATGCTTTTTACATCCAAAATTGTCATAAATTATAAATAAAAGGCATTTTTCCTACCCTGATTTTAGCCTCTGGCTTGAACGCTCTGTTTTAATGGGCGTGTCTGCTGTGAGACTTCAGTGTAAACGCCCACTGCTGTGATTGGCTGACATCTTTCCATTTGAAATAGCCAAGTATTACTCTCTCTTTTAGCACGTTTTTACTAGTACAGCTCTCAAGGTTAACTAATCGTGAAAAGTGTTGCATTACATTTAGATCTGTGGCATTATATTTAGACTGTGGCATGAAAGGTTGCAGAGATGAACACTGTAGCCGATCACAGACATGTTGAGTGAATGAAAGCAGTGATCTCGTCATTGCAACTCAAATTCTGTACACTAACAAAAGCTTTCATCTTCACTAACAGTGCAAACGCGATATAACTAAGAGATTCGTTGAATAAAACGGGAGTTTTGCATGTCAGTCATGATAAACTTGCGCTGTTTGATTGACAGCTTCAGCGCGCGCTGCTCCAACGATTGCAAAAGTTGCTTTCTTTGATTGCTTTCTTTATATAATTTAATCACCGTTAAATAACAGATTATTTTCATCCTACTAAGAGAAACAACGCAAGTTGACGTTTAGTCACGGGTTTGATTTACTGACACACAGACAAAGATCATCTGACTGTACATGAATCATTACATATCAGATCAGGCATTAGAATTAACACAGTTACTGACATGTTGTTGCGTTACTGTCGAGTCCAGGCACTGCACAATATTTTGTAATCCTCAACAGCTTGTTTATTGCTTGGTAGCTCGATCTGGTTTAGCAACACGTAGGCCTATGTTACTTAGGCTAACTATTCTATTGCATGTCATGCACGAATCTGTGGGCGGGACTAAACAGGCAGTGATGAAGTAGGCGTTGATCTTCTTCTGCGGAGGCAGTGCTTGCTGCCCTGTGACGTCATAGATCCCCACTTTGTAAATCCTGTCGTTTTCTGGGTCTGGTGTCAATTAAAGCTTTTATTGGACTAACAAGGAAGTTTTCAGCTCTAAAACTTACAGGATATTCTTATAGTATGATAACCTCTTATATGTCAAAAGCTCAAGAAAAAATTTGATTTCTCAGTTCATCACCCCTTTAAAAAAACAAGCTGTTTACCAAAAAAATTATTCTCATTTGTTTATATGTATAGCCACAAGAGAAATAATAGAATAAATTAAGACAGTTATATACCGTTATATTATGTTGAAATTCATCTGAGAGAATATGCTCCGTTAATACAACTCCGTCACTTTTTACTTTAACTTTCTGTAGTGAATATTGACCGAGGTTGAGACTTTTTCATCGGCAAAACTCTTGCGCAAAGTTTAAACGTTGCTTTTTGTGTGATATGCATTGGCTCCCCTTCTTGTTTTAAAACAGAAAGATTTCCAATATTATGACGAAGGGATACAGCTGCACCACTGCCTGTTGGCATACATCTTTACAACTAAAGACGTGAACGTGAACTTGCTTAATGCGTGTCAAGATTGCACTGTGCATGTGCCCCAGAGACTTCTGAATACGATTGAGAAAGTAGTCGGAATCAAGCGTTTACATGGTCATTTTTTGCTGTTGGATCGGATTAGAAAAGGAACAAACCACCCCTTCCAATCCAATTGAAATTTAATTCGGATCGAGCTCATAAGGATCGATTAAGGTGTTTACATGAATGTTTTTCAATCCGATTGAGCCGTCAATCCGATTACAAATGAATTATTTGGGTGCATGTAAACGTAGCCAGTGACAGTTTTGCGCACACAGTGACGCTCTAGCGCAGGTGTTATTTACAGACTTGATCACGCATGAAGGTGCGTCACCTGACTTTGTCCTTGGCCAATGGCTTGGCGTGAACTACACGTGACTCAGACACTGGCTCAAGCTGAAGTAATTCTCATAGCATCAACCCCCTGATGCAGCATCGCTGTTCCCTAGAAAGGGAACCTCTTTTTGAATTTTTGAATATTTGAATTTTCTCCTCAGATTTCTAGTGTCATCAGTAATATTCATCTTGAGTATTTTTCCACTGTACTGATATGTGCTCCTCTGCTGTACTGTTGTAGGGATATCTCTCAGCGTTGTTCCAATGTATCTGGGAGAAATTGCTCCAAAGAACCTCCGGGGCTTTCTAGGACTCGTGCCCAGCATCTTCATCTGTATAGGAGTGTTTATTGCTCAGATTTTAGGACTCCATGAGATCTTGGGCAAGGTGGTTAACTTCTATTTCATTTTATATCATTGTACAAATATTACAAATATATTGATTGATATATTTTGAACTTTTGTTGTGCCAGCATGTTTTGCCATGTTAAACAGATCTGTTACTGCTTTTATTTTAGTCTTGTTAAGTCTTCTTATCATTATCATTTGGTTGTTCCACACAGGAAGAGCACTGGCCTCTCTTCCTCTCTCTAGTCGTGGTGCCTACATTCATACAGCTCATGTTGTTGCCCTGGTTCCCAGAGAGTCCGAGATATCTGTTGATGGAAAAGCGGAACATTCATGCCACTATCACAGGTATAAACATTTCACCCAAAAATCTAAATTATGGCTGCATCCGAAATCGCATACTTCTCTACTATATAGTAGCTGGTAAAGAGTAGTATGTCTGAATTCTCAGTATTCATAAAACAGTAGGCGAAAAGTACCTGGATGACTTGCAGCTTCTGGCGAGATTCTGAAGTGTGCATACGATAAACACTTTACTATCCTATGAGGATTTATTAATGGCAGTGAAGCAACCCAACTGACGCTGGTAGGTCACATGGTCACATGACAATGACAACTTGACGGATGTTGTACTGTAAGTCCGGATTACATTCATACTCTATAGAATGTACTTTTTAGTGGTCACAAAGTAATTACTAATTCAAAAGAAATACCTACTCAGAGAGTATGCGATTTCGGATGTTCAATCAGGACATTTGATCATGTTGTTCCAAATCTGTACTTCTTTCTTCTCGAACACAAAAAGTGATTTTTTTGAGAATATAATGAAGATTATCATTGAATAACAAAATTTTGCCTCACTCAAAGCTGTATACATTCAGAGGATTTATACAGCACATAATTTTGCCTGGACTAGTGTAATGATTCTTTTTTTGGTGTTTTTGTAATAGTGCCCATTCATTGTAATTGCATGGAAAACACTGACCACTGCATCCTCTGGTGTGTCAAGTTTGAAACAAAAAATAAATAAATAAATAAATAAAGATTTCTATTTCTGTTGTACAACTTAAAATCTTCCATGATAAGTATCCTTGAAATTCTTCCGCATGTTTCCTCACACTTCACCGCATTAAAGCTGATTGAATTGTGTTGGAGGGATTAGTGGCCAGACCAGGAGACTCTCATAAGCTGTTATTGTCCTTACTGTGATCTCAGAGCTTCAGAAGCCTCAACTACAAAGGCCCATCAGTCATACAGCAGCTACCAGGTGGAGAACTCACTGACTACAGCAAAGAATGTGACACAGGATTAGAGAAGAGTAGCTGTAGAAACATAAAGCCATTTCTATACAGAATTATGGTGTATTTGTGCATGATTTAAGGGGATGATATTAATATTGTCATCATGGCAACATGTAGCTCATAATGTTATGAGGCTTAACATCATGTTGAGTTGCTAATTGAAGACTGCGACTTTTTGAAAGATGATTAGAGATAAATCAGAGGAGAAATGCTTTTTTAAAAACCTAAGGTTTTTTTCTCTCCACTACAAACACTTTATGGTGTTTTACTTTGCCATGGTGGCTTTTGGCTTACTCACAGAGGGTTTACAGATAAATATATTAAAGGTTCTCTAAGCGATCCTGAGCGGAGTAACTTCCTGTTGACGTTCGAAGTGTTGTCAAACAAAACAGAGGCTAGCTAGACCCTCCCTCCTCCTCCTCCTCTCCCTCCCATCCGTGCTTCCTGAAACAGTCATGAACGCGCATTTAAAATCATTCTTGTCGGTTATTGGCTGGAGCATGTTTATTATGTTTTGTGGTCCAGGCTGCACCAGTTTGTTTTTGTTGCCGTTTTTGGAGCTTGTGGCGACTACAGAGACCGCGTTTTTTTACAGTGTGTTCAGGGGACAGGCAGCTAGCGGATAGTGAGGAGATGTTTGCTGTATGTGACAAAAAATGTTTTGGCCTAAAAACGCGTGACATCGCTTAGAGGACCTTTAAGTATAGTGCTGTCAATCAATTTAAAAAAATTAAACACATTTTTCTGTAATTAATTGCTATTAAGCTCACCTAACCTTGTACATATATAACAATTTGTTATATATTTTTATATTGTAATACATATTTTCACACTGAATATTCAAATTAATATAAACAGCAAGATGGTATATTTTAAATATTTGTTTAATGGGATCTTTTTACTTTTAAGTACTATGAATGAAGGCCAGATAATAATACTGCTATATACTGATGTCTCTATTAAATGATTTTTTTTTTTCTGGGGATGAAATGAGTAGATATGTACTTTAAAGAAAGAATTTCACATTATTACAAATTACACTTTAAAAAAAAAGTATTTAAAACTGTAGCTTTTAAAAGTGTTAAGACACAGTTATAAAAAGTGTACAGTGTTCAGCTTAATTGAGTACACCCCCTTTTAAAGTAACATTTTAAACAATATTTAAATGCACGCAAAAACAATTTCCAAAATGTTGACAAGACTAAGTTTTATATAGTATCTTTTTAACTTATAACATGAAAGTAAGGTTAATAATATAACTTACAGAACAACATTTTCAGTTTTACTCAAATTAGGGTGATGCAAAAATGAGTACACCCCACTGAAAGTCTCTGAAGCAAAGCTAAATTTTAGACTACAAATGTCTAATTTAACAAGAATTCAACCACAGGTGAGTCTGAGTATTCATTACACAGGTGTCCAGCAGACAGTTGACTAGAGATGGAACTGCAACCATCTCACAGAGACGTCCAGGTCATCCACGGAAGTTAACACCTCGACAGGAGCATCTTCTGATGAGAAGGGTTGAAGAAAATCATCATGCAAGTTCACTGCAGTTATCTAAAGAAGTAGAAAGCCAAACTGGGGTGACTATTTCCCGTGACACAATACACCGTACACTGCAGAGGAATGGCATGCATGGGTGCCATCCACGAAAGAAGCCTCTCCTAAAGCTCAGGCACAAAAAAGCCCGCCTAGAGTTTGCCAGGGCCCATGCTGACAAAGATGAACACTACTGGGACTCTATACTCTGGAGTGATGAGACCAAGATAAATGTTTTTGGAACTGATGACTTCAAAACTGTATTGCATCGCAAAGATAAGGAATACAAAGACAAATGCATGGTGCCTACAGTGAAACATGGTGGTGGCAGTGTCCGTATGTGGGGCTGCATGAGTGCTGCTGGTGTTGAGGAGCTGCATTTCATTGATGGCATCATGAATTCACAGATGTACTGCTCTATACTGAAAGAGAAGATGCTACCATCACTCTGTGCCCTTGGTCGTTGTGCACTTTTCCAACATGACAATGATCCTAAACACACATCTAAGGCCACTGTTGGATTTCTGAAGAAGAACAGGGTGAAAGTGATTCAGTGGCTCCTGATCTGAACCCAATCGAATCGATCTGAACCCAATGGGGAATTCTGAAGAGACAAGTTGAGCATCACTCTCCATCCAGCATCCAGTCTCTAAAAGAGGTCATTCTTGAAGAATGGAAAAAGATAAATGTTGCAAAATGTCGCCAACTTGTTCATTCCATGCCTAGAAGACTTAGTGCCGTCATTAAAAATCATGAAGGCCATAAAAAGTACTAGATGTAGTAGTTTTTGTTGTGGGGTGTGCTCATTTTTGCATCACCCTAATTTGAGTAAAACTGAAAAATGTGTAATCTAAGTTATATTATTAACCTTACTTTCATGTTATAAGTTAAACAGATGTTATATTAAATTTAGTCTTGTCAACATTTTGGAAATTGTTTTTGTGTTCATTGAAATATTGGTTAAAATGTTACTTCTCAAAAGGGGTGTACTCATTTACGCTGAGCACTGTACTCTCTTTAATATTACATTATCTGCAACTACAGTTTTTTTTTTTTTAATATTTTAAGATTTGAAGCACACTTTTAAGCACACAGGGGATGCTTTAGTCCAAACTGATCTGTTGTATTCTGCTGTTCTGATTCTCTGTTGTTCTGACATGATCTGATGGGCCGATATTCTTACATAATGATGCTCAGACTCTGATTCCTATTTGCAGCACTGAAGTGGTACCGTACTAAGTCTAACATCCAGGCTGAGGTGGAGGAGATGCAGGAAGAGCAGCGCTCTTTGTCCTCAATGGAGACTGTCTCAGTATTGCAGCTCTTCAGGGATCCTTCTGTTCGCTGGCAGGTTGTTACTGTCATTGTTGTCAATGCTGGAATGCAGCTGTCTGGAATCGATGCGGTATGTGTGTGTTTTTAAAAGTGGTAATGGTGATGACAAATACCATCAAGTGGCAATACCATTATTTGAGATGATACAATGAAACACCTGGTTTCTATTTCTAGATCTGGTTCTACACCAATGCCATCTTTGAGAATGCTGGCATTCCTGTTCAACAGATTCAGTACACAACCGTTGGCACTGGAGCCATAGAGGTCATCGCTGGACTCATAGGGGTGAGAATGCCATGATTGACACCAAAGGCATATCGTAAATATTAGGAAACCATGTTACATTGTTTTTTGTTTTTTTTTGTTTTTGTTTTTTTGTGTGTGTGATTGTGATTGTTCTACATATTAGTAAAAATAGAATGGCAAATTTAACCTATGATAATATAATAGGCTCCTAAGTAACACTGAGTAATTCTCAATTCTCTGAATGTTGTCCAGTGCTTTACTATTGAGCGTGTGGGTAGGAGGCCTCTGATGATTGGTGGCTTTAGCTTTATGGGCGTGTGCTGTGCTGGAATCACTTTCTCCCTCATGTTACAGGTAATTATGAACATTAATATTTACTTGCTCTTGTCTCAATGACCTTAAGATTATTGACACTTGAGTAATAATTAGTTATTACTTATTACTACAACTAATTGTATCGTAAAGGTACTTATACTATATATATATATATATATATATATATATATATATATATATATATATATATATATATATACAGTCAAACCAAAATTTATTCAGACACCTTGAACATTTCATTCATTAATACAGTTTATTCACTATACTTAAAAAAAAATGAATACAATTGAAAATGTATATGTTATATATAAAATTCAACCTCCCAAAGTGGCTAGTAGGAATGACTGCGTTACAAGCCAGGTGGGTGTTAATGTCAAGCCATGATATATATATATATATATATATATATATATATTTATTTCTGTGATGGCAAAGCTGAATTTTCTACAGTCATACTCAGCAATTACAGTCTTCAGTGTCACATGATACTTCAGAAAATCATTCTAATTGGCTGATTTGATGCTCAAGTAATATTTCTTGTTTTACCAATGTTTAAAACAGTTGTGCTGCTTAATATTTTTGTGAAAAAAAAAAAAAAAAAAAAACATGATGGAAACAGCATTTATTTGATATATAGTTGTTTTCTTTTAAAATTTTTAACTCTCTATTGTCACTTTTGATCAGTTTAATGTATCATTTCTGGATAAAAGTGTTAAAGTAAAATTACTGACTTCAGACTTTTTACTTATTTCTTTATTTATTAGTTTATATATTTTGATCTCCAGTTCTTTTGTCTTTGGTTAGGCTCATTTACCCTTTATGCGGTATGTCAGTGTGGCCTGTGTGGTTGGAATCATCGCTGGATTCTGCATTGGACCTGGTGAGGATCTCACTGGAATTTCTCTTAGTCATTTTCATGTCTGTAGCCTACATCTTACTCTTAAAGGTTGCCTTTTATATTTGTTTATGTTCTAAATAAGTTATATTTATAAAATGATATTAGCAAAATTAACTCAGACATGGTTTAATGGACTTTCCTTGTGGATGTTATTATGTACTGCAGCTAATTATACAAATAAAAAAATAAAAAAAGGTTTGTTACAATAAAGCCTTTTATTTGATAGACTAGTGCCACCTGTTGGTGAAAGAGTATATTTGCTTACAAAAGAGCATGTCGAATAATGTGATATGTACTTATAGTTGTGTTGCTTTTTAAATGAATTCAAATATGTCTTATTATTTGACTTTGATGCTATTATGTTTGCACAGCTGGTGTCCCGTTCCTTATGACAGGAGAGCTCTTTAAACAATCCCATCGACCTGCTGCCTACATTGTAGGAGGATTTCTCAACTGGATATCAAACTTCACTGTGGGATTTGTCTTTCCGTTCCTTCAAGTAAGCCTTTTCTTCAGGGAGCTCACTGTATATTGCGGACAGATTGCAGTTTACAATTTACTTACAGTTTTTTTCGATTGCTAAACGACAGTGGGCACATGTGCAAAACTCTAACTACAGTCTGCACAGCAGCAGTTCATGTGGACCAAACTCTAGTTCGTTTTTCATTGCTTGAACACAGTTTTCAAAACTCTACACACTTATCCCATGACTTTAACCACAACCTGCACAACACTGTGGATTTACAGCACTTTGTTCAAATGCTAACACACTGCTGTCAAAACTGTGAACCACACATTCAAAACAGAATAGATTTCAGCGTGGTGCCTTTCAAACACTGCTGATTTCAATTTTGCAGGATTAGCCCCTCAATTATTTGTTCGAATTACAGTATGTACTTTTAGTTTCTACCTTTTTTTTCTCATTACTGTAATTCCGTAAATTACTACAGACTATTGACGCAAACTGCTCATTTTCATTTACCTTAAAGAACTGTTATGTTCTAAAAATTTAAATAAATCATGTGAAAGAATGTCACTCTTTTCTTTGAAGAAAATATTACTTTGTATGAAGTCACTGAAATTGTTCAAACTGTAAAGATGAAAAGTTTGTATTTTCTGTGTTGGAGTTTGATGCTAGTGTTTTTACTCTCAGTGTGTTCTGAGTGACAGTGTGTGTTATCAAAGTGAGGGTTGTGCATAGTGTTTGGCTGCTCTGAGCCTGTTTTGAGTCATGTGTTAACTGTTTAGCTCAGGTGACTGTTGGTAGTGCAGACTGTACATGGAGTTTTGCACATGTAGCTCCAGTTGTGCTCACTGTCGTTTAGCAATCGAAAAAAACTGTAATATCAAATTATGTTGTCAGCATACTAATTTGAGTGACAAGTTTGTTGTTCATTTCCAGGTTAAAATTAGATTTTAATCTCAGATTTTCATTGTATTTAGATGTCAGCTGGTGCGTTCTGTTACCTGGTGTTCTGTGGTGTGTGTGTGGGGGTAGCAGCCTACGTCTACTTCATCATCCCTGAAACAAAGAACAAAACATTTGTGGAGATCAGTCAGTTGTTCGCCTCAAGAAACGCTTGTGAAAGTGAAAACCAGGTGCTGGGACCCGCTGACCAAGTCAGGCTCAAAAAGATGAATGGGTATGGAGCACTGGTGCCTGTAGATGTGGACAAAATGGACAGGACAGAGAAATAGTTGTGGGGGAAAAAGAGAGTGGTATACTGTGTTCTGGTGCTACAAAACACTGTTCTGAGTGCTGTGAGAATGTGATGTTTTCATTTTTACATCCTGTCATTGGAGCATTTACTACAAAATCACTATTACAGTAGCCCATATGATTTATACAATGTAGCATATATGTCCTATGGGCTACTTTTATGCTGCTTTTGTTTGCAAGTCTTCTAAAAGCCATACAATAGTTTGTGTGATGAACAGACTAAAAATTCTCACATCTATCTGAAAAAATGGAGCCTGCTTGGAAATCAGCAACATCACACGTCGTTGCTTGACTGCTAACCAAACGGCAAATCTGCACATTAAAGGCCATATTTGAGAGTTCATTTTAAGATGTCATAATTTTATTTTGCTGGCAGACCTGTGCGGATAATATCTTTTATTCCAGTTCTAGATTTGAAAGCTACAAAATTGCATTATTGTCCACATTCAATTTGAACTGCTTGAGAGCTTCCTCACACAAAGCTATCGTATGCCTTCAGAAGGCTTAGAATATAGAGCACTAGTATTTATGTACTACACTACTGTTCAAAAGTTTGGGGTTGGACATTTTTATCTCTTAGACTCTCCAAGGCTGCATTTATTTGATTGAAAATACAGTACATTGTGAAATATTATTACAATTTAAAATAACTGTTTCTATTTTATTTAAAATGTGATCTCTTCCTGTCATTAATTTTCAGCAGCCATTACTCTGGTCTTTCCTTCAGAAATAACTTTAAAGGTGCTACAGAGGATGTTTTGTTTTATACATTTTTGCAATATTACTTGAAACTGTCTTTACTAACTGATAAAAGACTATTTATTATGTGCACTGAAAGGAATAATATTAATATACATCATCTGTGCATGAGGTAGGGCCTTAAAAACATCAGCCAATCGTTTACGCGATCATCGCGTAAACGATTGGCCCTCTGGCTTGTCAATCACTGCCATGACGTTCCTTGTGAGAGACGAGCGCGGCTGCGCGCTCCAGTAACTTTCCACACTCTACAGGCGCCGCATGCAATGTTTTTGTCAGGAGACAGGAGTAACAACTGCAGATTATGAGTTACCTGCGGTGAGTCCGACATAATGAATCCACTAACACGACACAGCGAATGCCGGTGGTAAACACTCGTGTTCCAATACTCGTGCATGAGTTTTGGGAGGCGTTCCCTCGAAAAACTCACTATAGTTGTGTCCCAAATGACGCACTATACACTATGTACGTGTGCACTATGCACTCATCCATGTAGAAGGTGAATTGTATAAGGTTATTTTGTCATTTAACAACGGAGACCGATCCTCCCTCCCCCTCCACTACGTAATTAAAGCTGCGACAGTTGAGTGCACGAAGTGTCCAACATTCCACACTTCGTTTTTTCCGTTAATTTAGTGCATCATCCGGGTATTTAAAGTGTACTTTTTCTTTTTGGAATTTTCAGTGTGAACGCACTACTCACACTATTTATACTTAAAAACGTCATAGAATAGTGCATAAGTACGTGAATTGGGACGCACCTTTTAGTTTTCTCAGTCGACGAAAAAATCCTCTGTAGCACCTTTAATATGCTACATTTTTATGCCTTCAGATGAGATGTTAAACCGAGGCCCTGACTCTCTGTGGTCATTAAAAATCCCATGGCATTACTCGTAAAGAGAAGGGGTGTAACCCTGGTGTCCTGGCCAAATTCCCTCCATTGGCCCTTACCAATCATGGCCTCCTAATAATCCCCATCCATTGAATTTGCTCTATCACTCTCTCTCCTCTACACATTTAGCTGGTGTGTGGTGAGCGCACTCGCGCCGTTGTACTGTGGCTGCATCCAAGTGGATGCTGCACACTGGTGGTGGTTGAGGAGAGACCCCAGATACGATTGTAAAACGCTTTGGGTGTACAGTAGTTACAGTAGTACATTAGTTGTGCTGCTTAATATTTGTATGTAAACGTTTTACTGTCACTTTTGATTAGTTAATGCATCCTAGCTAAATAAAAGTATTAATCTCTTAAAAAAAAAAAAAAAAAAACTGACCCCAAACTTTTGAACAACAATGTACCTCTATGGAGTTTTTGGGTGTGTGGTGACCCATGGTCACTATTAACCTTTGTAGTATTATAGTAAAGAATTATTTTTGATTTGTGATGATAAAAAAGTTAAAGGGCGTTCCATGGAAAAATAACAGCAAATGGGTTCTGATTCCACATAACTGCCCTCAGGTTGCATTGCAGGGAACTGTTCCTGTATTGCCAGTCTCTTTGGATAAGAACACATCAGGTAAATGACAAATAACCAAAGAACTTGTCAAGTGCTTCTTATTTGGTTTGTATATTTAAAGAAAAAAATTATATCTATTCCTCCTGCCTGTTGGAATCTGTGACCTGGCAGGTACAACATGGCTAAAATTATTATTATTATTACTACCACTACTGTCCATTCAGTAGTTTTATCCACAACCTTATTAAAGCTATAATGTGGCCATAGTATCTTTATGTTTTTTTTTTTTTTTGAATTCTTGGATTCCTTAAGTAATATTGTTTTATACTCTCCTCTCCTTTTTTATATTTGGGAGTATGTTCTTGGCTACGTTAGTAGTTTTATTTCAAAGCCTAAGGATTTTCCATTATGTGGAACTAATAATAAAAAGTATAAATTATTAAATATGTTAACAAAATAATTATAAACAAATTAGGACAAAGCAAGTAAAATATCTGAAAAGCAAAATACATGTACAAATGAATGTAAAACTATGTTGTGTATATAAACATATTCTGTACTGTACTTGTCTGTACTGTTACAGCTGAATGTGTTTTAACCTATTGTCTAAGAAGAAGACAATAGTTGTTTTCAAGTATTAATACAACTACTGTTTATTTTATATTTCATGTCATGTGACTTTTTTATGTTATGTGTATTTATGAAAGACCACAGTCTGACATGTGCAGTAGAAAACAGCAGAGGGCGTCCAGGACATAATTATGACCACAGTTTCCTAAAACTGGGGTCTTCTCCATGTGAAGGACACCCTTCCTTTAAAGGCAGCTGTATATTTTCATGTGTAATAACCCATTTATACTGTCTGAGAAAGAAAGCATTATGATATAAAGACCACATGGTGTAAAATATGTAAAAAATAATGAGTTTTCCTTTTAATAATTGGCTTTTATATTATTTATATTTATTTTTAAAAGTCAAAAGAAATTATAAGAAATATATTATCTGGAAAATATTACATATAATGTTAGATGTATAAACCTGAAGAGAAACAGTTTGTTTAATTGAAATGTATTTGTATAGAGCTATAGAGAGCACTTTTTTTTTTTCTTCTAAATTTTCACCAGTTTAAAAACTTTTTTTATTATTTTATTTCTTTCTATTATTATTATTTTTTTTTTTAAAGATTTTTCATTTAAACTTGCACACAAAACTCAACTAGTCTGCACAAACTAGAACACGCTTCATCATCACAGGGCATCATTTTCCAGCACCTCAGATGATAGAATGGTAGAGTTGTCACCTGATCACCTTGCACCATTGACATCACTCTGAGGTTCGGGTGGAGTATCCAATCACGTCTCCTGCTGGGCTTTGAGTGACAGAGCGGCAGATACAGTGAGTGTTTGATCGATGAACACTCCTGTCAGTTTCACCCGAGACATGTAAGAGCACACTGTCACTGACAGATTGTGTCGAGTGTCCACTGAGCTCTTATCACTTACATCAATCCATCCGCCCTTCGCCCCTACTAAACACGCACACACCGTCCCCCCAAATCCCCCACCCATCCACTGTTAAGAGTACCAGCACATACCAGTCAGGTGCTTTCAACACTCTAAAAACTTGCCATGGAATTCCAGCTCTGTCTTATCTCTCCTGTATGGCACAGCATGTTTTTCATACCTGTCTAAGCTTCCTGTGACTCCAGACATTTCATCCACAGGAAACCCTGGAGAGCCAAGTCTTATTTTTCATACAGTTAGGTATTTTTGCTGAAGAAGAAAAAAAAGATTATTGCACACAGAATGATGTGTTCTGTTATTTAAGGATTATGATGTTTCTCTGATAAACTCAAATTATTATTATTATATAATTAATAATATTAATATTATTATTTTATTAAACACAACAATTATAATAATAATAGTATTATAAGGATCCAGTAGTTCTTAGTCCTGTGGCTCTGGTCCCAAGTCAGATGGTCCAGAGGTCTAAAGTCCTTCCAGGTCTCAGCACTTCCAAGTCTGGTGGTCCACAGTTTGGAGGTCTTGCCGTTTCCAAGTCCGGTAGTCCCAAGTCTTGTGTTCTCAACGCTTCCAAGTCTGGTGGTTCCTAGTCCCAAGGCATTCTTTGGTGATTAACACATCGACAGTCCCAAACTGGGGCTGCAGAGCGACTGTACAGATAATAGAGATGATAGACGCCAGAAGAGGGACAGAAATGCCCCTGGAATGTGCCAATCTCATGTTCTAATGTGTCCAACGGAACATTTTTAAAAGCATTCCAGACTATTGTGACACGACACAGCAATAAAAATATTAAAAAAAGATCTCTTTGTATATTTACATGTGAATGGTATAATAAACTGTGGAGGATGCAGGGATGTGTGCCATTCCAAAATAAATTGACTTAAATTCTAGTTCAATTCATGAATTTGAATTAAATTGCATTGAGGTACAGTACAAAGAACTGAAATTTGAATTTAATTGGAAGGAAACAGAATTAAAATGTCTTTTCTTAAGAAAAGACAACTTCCTGTAGGATGTGGCCAATTGAATTTAAATTCACACTCATGAATTGAAATAGAGCCAAGTTGCTTCCTAATATCACAGATGACAGCAGCTGAAGAAGATTCACAATTTTATACACACTACAGGTGTGGTCTTTCTAATGAAACAAAATGAAAAATTTAAAGGATGTAGTGAAGATGGGGTCAGAGGAACATAGTTCTGTAGGGTTTGTGGTCCCCTAACAATCTTGTGGTTGTCCCCCACCCAGATGGGGGTCACGGCATAAGCTGGGGTCACATTTAACCCCTTTGCCACACACACTCATGTACAGCTTCACCTCTGTGACAGACAGATGATTAGTTCTCCAGGCTGGCTGTGGGAAGGAAGAGTCCTGTTTCCATGATGCAATAGCTGACTTTTACAGTGACTTTTACAGTTGCAGTGAGACTGATACACCATGGGATATATGGAGGACTGGGGATGCCAACAAACTAATGTCATACCAAATACCAACCAAAACCACCAGGTAAGATTAATCATGTCAGATCTCTGCGTATTTCAATGAGTCTCTTTAAAGAGAGAAAAAAAATAAAATAAAAATCTCATCATGACATTCCAAGTATTACTAATACTGGACTATGATGGAGTATTTTAAGGTGGTGGTTTTTAAATGCTTTGTTGCCATGGACACCCAAATATGACTAGGGATCCCCTTATATATGTATGTGTGTGTGTGTGTGTGCGCGCATTTTTGTGACATATCAGGAAACAAATGTGTATAATGACATATAGGTATTACAAAAAGAGGTGACTTATGAGGACATTACCCCATGTCCCCACTTTTCAAAAGGCCTATAAATCATACAGAATGAGTTTTTGTGAGAAAGTAAAAGTGTGTACAGTTTCCTGTGATGGGTAGGTTTAGGGGTAGGGGTAGTGTAGGGGGATAGAAAATATGGTTTGTACAGTATAAAAACCATTTATGTCCCCACAATTCACAAAAAAGAACATGTGTGTGTGTGTGTGTGTGTGTATATATATATATATATATATATATATATATATATATATATATATATATATATATATATATATATATATATATATATATATAAAATTGTGATAAATTTTAGGATTAATTGTGATTAATTTTAGGATCCTTCAGAAAGCAAAACATACAGTAATAATGTCATTTTCTAATATTTATTATTAAATACATTTATTATTATTATTTTTTTTTTATTACATGCTTTCAATACTTATTTATTTCCTTAAATATTCACTATTTACTACTAGCCTATTTATTATTATTAATTATTTATTTACTTGAGAAATGGGGTCTATAGGCCCCATATTGAAAACCCTTGTTTTAAGGGACCAAACGGTGGATTTGTGGACAGTAAGGTTGAGGCAGTGAGGGTGAGGTTAAGGTTGAAGAGACAGAGGCTGCAGCAAGCTAAACCTCAACATGGTAAAATAATTAGGCCTGGCTTTGATGGGGACTAAACAAACATTACCGCTCTCAACACTGCCCTTTTTTCCCCTCTCCTCCTCTCCGCGATGAGTTCCCTCTGAAACGCTAGCCAGCCGACTCCCTTTCTGCTTTCTCGCTTTGTTTTGCATGTGAGTACACACACACACACACATACACAAATACATGTTCTTTCTCCCTCTCTTGTTCTTTTTCTCTGTAGAGTCTCTGGAGATGTGTTGCAGTTTTTCTGGAGGAGCAGGTGAGTCAGAAGGCATATTTTGCAGCTTCTCTGACCTGTGTTTCAAATTTGGAATTGGCATTTGAGATATAAAGTCTGCAATGTATTGCCAACAAAAAATATTGACATTTTAAAATAAACAGGTGGGTTATAAACCTTTTTCGTTTCTGATTTCTCAAAATTTGAGCAGTTGAAGCTCAATAAGTGATCTAATGAGGTACCTCAAGTCCTCCAGCAAAGGTTTGTGAACGTTGCATTGCACATGAGCTGCAGTGATCTTCTAGTCTTTTAGTCTTTAGTTGAATTCATATTCAGCTATAACTGAGAGTTTCTGGTCCATTGGAACACAAGCCTACAGAGATCAGTAGAGCTCTGATTCAAGTTTCCTATCAATCACCATATGTCTCTCAACACAAGAGGAATTCTGACCGAAAAAAAAAAAAAAAAAGGTATTTTAAAGTCCAAGTATTAAGGTCAAAAGCGAGCCATTTCATCTTTGGCTTTCTGTCTTTTTCTTTCTTTCTTTCTTTCTTTCTTTTTCTTTTTTTTTTTTTTTTTGGGGGGGATGAAAGATGATATAGCAGGTAGTGACAGGGTAGCAGTGACCCTCTCCTGAGCGAATTCCGTAGTGGGAGGTAACACCCCCATGTAGCTCCTAGGAAGATTTCAGCCATCTCTCCCCCTCACTTTGGACGGACGGCAGTTTAGTGAGACCAGGACCTTGTACATTTATATTCAGACCTTCCCAGGTTTTAAGCAAATGGGATTTCCACCACCATACCGTACTAAAGAAGCTCTTTCTGGAGGGGTTTTCGAAGAAGTTCAAAGCTCGGAAACATAATCGCACTAGAGGGTCTGATCGATGATGCACCTGGGACAAAAATGTTTAGGATTTAAAAAATCATTTCTATCTCATCTTTCAGAGGCCTAAAGCTGTTTTAGGAGCAAAGAGAGAGAGAGAGAATGAAAAAAGCTGGAAAAGCACAGATGGGAGGAGATGAAGAGCAGAAAGTCAAAGAGAGAGGACAAGTGAAATAAGACAGAGAGGGAGAGAAAAGGGGGATGTGAAGAGAGAAATGGAGAGGGGAGAGCTAGAAAAAGAGCGAGTTAAAGAAACGGGAAAGAGGCAGAAAAGGAGAGTCCCTGAGGTCCACTGAATTTCCTCTCTTTCTTCTCGTCCCTTTTTCAAGCCTCTTTCCCTCCCAGGTCTACACAGCTGTTTGGACACCAGGGGCCACTTTTCTGCACCCAGATGAAAAAGAGAAAGACTCAAAGCAAACTTGCAGGTAGGCCTGCAAAAGCAATCGCTTTCTCCAGCCCAGAACAGAAAAACAGAAGAAAGGGGGAGCAAAAGGCACAAAAGTGTGTGTTTGGTGTAGTGTGTGAGTGTGTGAGTGTGCTAGGTGCGTGCATAAGGGAGACCACATGCACGCCCAATACCAGGAATGATATCTGCTTTTATTGACTTTGTTAAACCGTTCTCAATGCTACTTCCTATGTGTTTACAAGACAGTAAATCAGATCTCATTCAGAGGAATGGAGCTCCCATGTCATTGGAAAAATCCTTTCGGGGGAGAAGAGAGTAAAAGCAGAGGCCAGGAGCATCCTCAACCTGAACTATCCACTACCTTGGCCTGACTAAAAGATGCTGGCAACACTTTCCAATAAGATTCAGTTTGTTAACATTATTGCATTAGGTGTTAATCATGGACTAACAATGAACAACAGTGTATTAAGTAAGGTATATAATAAGATGATTATCAGCTCACTGTACATTATCTAATTTATCACACAGCCAGTCATCAAATAAAATGAATGATATAATTAATTCCTGAATTCTACCTGTTTTAAAGGATTAGTTCACTTTCAAATGAAAATAAGCCCAAGCTTAACTCGCCCTTAAGCCATTTCTGATGAATACAGTCTGAGATATATTAATAAATATCCTGAGCGATACCAACGAGTATGAGCTGAAGAAAGTGCTTCCATCCACACCCATCCATCATAAATGTGTACTCCACACGGGGTTGATAAAGGCCTTCTGAAGCGAAACAATGCATTTGTGTAAAAAAACATCCATATTTAACAAGTTATGAAGTAAAATATCTAACTTCCTCCAGACAGCCTTCAATATTCAATGTACGAAGAAAGTGTAAAACTCTTGCAGTTCAAAAAGCTTCTCCTACCTCCTACGCCTTCCCTATTCAACTCACGGAAAAAGTGTAACTGACGTGATGGCAGTTTACACTTTCATCCGTGTGGAGTTCACGTTTATGATGGATGGATGTGGATGGAAGCACTTTCTTCAGCTCATACTCGTGAACTCTGTTCACTGTTATTATAAAGCTCGGCTGCGCCAGGATATTTATTAAAATATCTCAGACTGTGTTCATCAGAAAGTGGAAAGAAAGTCATATACACACCTAGGATGGCTTGAGGGTGAGTAAAGCTTGGGCTAATTTTCATTTGAAAGTGAACTAATCCTTTAAGTTTCCATGCTTCCAAGTCATTTTCAATAGAATCTTTAAATGAGATGCGAGATAATGCCTGTCGCATTTGTATAAACAAGAGATATGACAGATATAAAAGTAACGCAGTTATCAGTACCCAGTGCAATTTGATATACAATATTGCCATGAACAACAGTGACTGCTGCGGTGCAACTGACTAATCAGGATTGAGTTTTCCATAGAGCTGTAATCTGCTTGTTAAAGGGGTAGTTCACCCAAAAATGAAAATTCTGTCATCATTTACACCCTCATGTTGTTCCAAACCCATAAGACTTTTGTTCATCTTTTAAACACAAATGAAGATTTTTTTAATAGAAAAAAAAAAATAATTTAAAAAATTTCTGTCCCCCCATTAACAGCTAAGCAACTACCACTTTAATGCTTCAAAAAGTTCATAAAGAGATCATAAAACTAATCCAAATTAATTGAGCGGTTTAGTTCACATTTTCTGAAGAGACACAATCGCTGTATATGATGAACAGACTGAATTTAGGCTTTTATTCACATACAGTATAAACATTGTTCTGCAAACATAAACAGAAGCTAAACTGAACCTGCTTGACGTGGGAGAAGAAAACTCATTGGTTTGTGCAGAAGCTCAAACGTGCTGTGTAACACATGAGAACAAACCTCATTGGTTCTCGTACGCTAAGTGAACACAACTGATGTGTGAGTTGATGAATGTTCATATGTGAATAAAAGTCTAAATTAAATGTTAAGTGTATAAAGCGATCATGTCTCTTCAGAAAATTTGGACTAAACTACTCAATTCATATGGATTAGTTTTACAATCTTTTTATGAACTTTTTAAGGCATCAGAGTGGTAGTTGCATAGCTGGTGTTGCACCTGGTTGTGAATTTCTAGCTCCTGAGTTTTCCTGTTGGATTTTATTTCATACTCATTTGTCTTTGTGAGTTCATTACAGCCAGCATTTGTGACAGAACCATCAAATAGAGTAATTTTTTGTGGCATTTTCTTTTCTCCCCTTTTTGTTTTTGTGAAATGGACCTGCCCTCTGTCCACTTACTCTGATTGGAGTAGGGGGGCCGTCCACTGGAGGACCATACCCAGGAATTCATCAATCTGGCTTGCTTGATTCGCTATCCGGACCGCTCGCTCTGTGTCCTTTTCTACACCAGCCTTAGTGAGTTGTCCAATGCTCACCTTCCAGTGGACAGTCCAAGGGAAGCTTGGAATTGTGGGTCCCCGTACACTATCTTCCTGAAGAGGCCGTCACCAGCCCCACTCCAGGGCCCAGCTAACCATCACCCGCTACAATCGTAGATGGAGGGCTTGAGCCTGCAGCAATGCACAAGCCAGAGCCTGAAAAGAGGAACAAGCCAACCATTGCCCCTGAGCCCAAGCCTTGCGAAATGAGGCTATATATATACACCAATCAGGCATAACATTATGACCACCTTTCTAATATTGTGTTGGTCCCCATTTGCTAGCCCTGACCCGTCGAGGCATGGGCTCCACTAGACCCCTGAAGGTGTGCTGTGGTATCTGACACCAAGATGTTAGCAGCAGATCCTTTAAGTCCTGTAAGTTGCGAGGTGGAGCCTCCATGGATCGGACTTGTTTGTTCAGCACATCCCACAGATGCTCGATTGGATTGAGATCTGGGGAATTTGGAGGCCAAGTCAACACCTCAAACTCGTTGTTGTGCTCCTCAAACCATTCCTGAACCATTTTTGCTTTGTTGCAGGGTGCATTATCCTACTGAAAGACACCACAATCACCAGGGAATACCGTTTCCATGAAAGGGTGTACATGGTCTGCAACAGTGCTTAGGTAGGTGGTATGTGTCAAAGTAACATCCACATGGTTGGCAGGTCCCAAGGTTTCCCAGCAGAACATTGCCCAAAACATCACACTGCCTCCACCGGCTTGCCTTCTTCTCATAGTGCATCCTGGTGCAATATGTGTACCCCAGGTAAGCGACGCACACGCACCCGGCCATCCACGTGATGTAAAAGAAAACGTGATTCATCAGACCAGACCACCTTCTTCCATTGCTCCATGGTCCAGTTCTGATGCTCATGTCCACTGTTGGCCACCCATGACCCTGTCGCCGGTTCACCACTGTTCCTTCCTTGGACCACTTTTGATAGATTCTGACCACTGCAGACCGGGAACACCCCACAAGAGCTGCAGTTTTGGAGATGCTCTGACCCAGTTGTCTAGCGATCACAATTTGGCCCTTGTCAAACTCACTCAAATCCTTACCCTTACCCATTTTTCCTGCTTCTAACACATTAACTTTGAGGACAAAATGTTGCTGTCTAATATATCCTACCCACTAATAGGTGCCATGATGAAGAAATAATCAGTGTTATGCAAATAGAAATAAGAATGTGACCACTAAATCTAGTACTCACAGTCTAGTTGCAATTATGGGATGTCAATAACTGCTACTCTCACCTTTGTAACCAATAATTAGTTGGTTTGCTCTTAGCACCGAACACAAGTTTGAATTCCTTATTCACTCTCACTGAACAGTTCCCTTAGATTTTCTTGTGCTAAAAGCATTAACACATGTCTGCTATCCAGGCAGTTACAGTACAATCACGGCTGAATTCAGTGTGTTTAGAACAGTCTCTGACAGCATGTATCATCCAAAAGCATATATTGCGATTAGTGTTACTAGATGACACCTGTGATCTACTTCCAACTTTGTTTCCACATTCAAGGCACATTCCGTTTTATTTTCCTCTATGGTGTCTACCTTTCCACCACTCTCTTTCTCTGTCTCACAGTGGTGTGTATTTTTATGCTTGGCATCAAGTGGAGTGAATAATACTTTACTTAATGGAGTGGGCTTATATTAGCTGCTTCAGACATTTACTCATTCCCCTCTTCCTCTACGAATAACCAGAGATTCTTGTGCCAAGGTTCTTGTTTCACTCTGTCTCTATATTTTATTTTCCTGCTGCTATTTAGAAGGACAGGGACAAGGTTTGGAAGAGCATCAACCACTCAATGACCAGATGGCAGATGGCAGACCTAAACCAGACCTGGTTAAGCAAGAGTATAATGATGGGGGGGATGTTTGAATTAAAACATGGCTGTGATATTAAAATGTACCCTTGGGTTCCCACAAACTTGACAAAAGCATGACTCTTGGTTAACCACTGCTTAATTATTTTGGCTGTTTGACCACAGAGAGTTAGAGTGAGGGAGAACAAGAAAGAAAACAAGCTCCTCACCCTGAGTATATTGTTGTAGAGAGTGTTTAAAAGCTGAGAAAAAAACAGGGTTAAATAAAGGAGAAGCTGTTCTGTTACATATACAAATTACAGATCCCCAATTTCCTTTTTTAACGAGTTGTGCAATGTGCAATGAACGTTACTAACAAGAAAATGAACATGTATTACTGTATTAAGGTATCAAAAGCCAAGAAAAACACAGAGAATGTTATAACAATTGACACTGCATATTGTCAGGGTTTAGCACAGAAACATGAATGAGAGACAACAGTAATACTGCAGCAATGGTAAGTTTATTGAACCAACAGCAGAATTTACACAAGGCAGGTGTATAATAACTTGGATGACCAAAATGATTGATAAATTGAATCTTATCTGTTGCAGACAGAGAGTGACTAGACTAGGGCTCCAAAGGAACTTTTTAGGCCGGTAGCTCTTACTTCAGTAGTTATGAAGTGTTTTGAGAAATTAGTTGAGGGAGAAATTCTACAGCAGTCCAAAGATAGTTTTGATCCTTTGCAGCTTGCATTTAGAGAGGGCAGGAGTGTCCAGGATGCAAACCTTACTCTGTTAAAATGCTTGTTCAGACACCCGGAAACAACAAAGACCCATGCTAGATTACTATTTATTGACTTTTCTTCAGATTTTAACACAATATGGCCCCCTTTATTTGTAGAGGAATGTATTTCTCTTTTTAACTTAATATTTCTTATAATTTCTTATCTTAATATTTTTGTGTGGATTGTGGATTTGTTTTTTTATCAGAACATTCTCAATGTGTTAGAGTGAATTATGTTAATTTCAATATCATTCTACTGGTTCGCCACAAGGTTATTGCTTTTCTCCACTTTTGTTTATTATGTATACTACTGGTTGCCAGAGTAAAAGTCACATTATTAAGTATGCGGATGATTCAGTGATTGATTCAGTCTTCACCATGAACAGGATCTGGGATGTGGTCCTGCAGTGGAGGATTTTGTGACATAGCGCAATCAATTTTCTCTTCAGTTGAATGTTAATAAAACAAAGGAAATGGTGATTGACTTTAGGAGGTCTCCACCTAGTCCTTTGATGACAACAATTAAAAGTCTGGACATTGAAATTATTTGATACTCATAAATACTTGGGTGTAGTGATTGACAATAAGTTGAAATTTCAACCCAACGTTTTGGCTGTTTGTAAAAGGGTTTGACAAAGACTGCTCTTTCTTAGGAAATTAGAGTCTGTCCTACTATGATGATTTTGTTTTGCAAACAATTTAATGAATTCACTCTCTCATTCTATATTGTGGAATGGTATGGCATTCTAAGTTTGACTAAAAAAATAGGTTAAGTACCCCTCACGGATTTCATCTCAGATTCCACCTCAGTTCGTGAACTTAAACATGTGAATTTGATGCACTGATCATAAGCTGTTTGATTTGGAAGTGACCTGAATTAGCATTGCTTCTTGCATCTCTATTTTTGACATGAATTCGCTGAAGTTATACTAATGTGACTGCCTCAAGAACAAAGTTCAGATGAGATCTGCACTCACTGCATGAAGAAGGATATCAAGAAGGAGATCAAGCATCCATGTCACAGCTGGCTATATTTCACTCTACATTCATCTTTTTATGCTCATTGCTTAAAAGCTATCAGGTTATTGGCAACATGCTTGTTGCTTAAAGCACGGGGCACACCAATCCGATGATCGGTTATCGAGAAATGTAGGACCATTTTTTGATATTCAAAATGGTAAGCATGCGCTGCATTGTTTACAGTTTCTGCTACGAGCATCAATCAGTCATCATCTGCTACGAGCTGGATTATCCCTTTCTAAATTACGAATATAGATGAAAATAAATAAAAAAATAGACAGCAGTTTCCTTACACGCAGGTACAAGAATGCGCGTGCTGGCTGGCAGTCAGCTGTAGTTTTCTCGGTGTGTTCACATGCAGTTTTTTTTTGCCCCGATGCAGGCAAAACTGTATGCTAATTGTATGCAAACTGTATGCATCAATAATCTTTGATGATAGTGGTCCTGACAGAAATCAAGCATAGAGTTAGTTCTGGCAGGTCACATCAGTCAAGTTCGCACTAGCTGACTCTCAACTGATCCACGTCTACCTATAGGAATACGAGGCCTATCACAGCATACATATATAAGGTCATCAGTATTATCCGCAGCTTATCGTGTCATAGTTACCTTCTTGATCTTCTCCTTGTTCCAGTTCCTAGTCTCCAGTCCCTCGTCAACCTCCATGTGATCTATCTACAACAGTAGCAGCATGAATACATCCCAACAGGACCTGCTGCAGGAATTGATGGATTTACTTCGCCGTTCTCCCATCAATCCAGCCACCACCACACTAGTCACCGCATTGAGCACTCTCTTCACCCCTCTCTCAAAATGACTACCCGATCGGGAATATGTCAAAGAGTTCCTCAAGCTCTCATTTCATGTACCCTAGAACGATAACACCCAGACTGTTTTTTGGATTGGCCTGGATGATAGTCTTTTTTGGCAATTACCAGCAGCTGCGACTGTTCCTTGAGCAAGTATATTGATTATGTTTTATGGTTGAGTGGATCATCATATACTTTAGAGGAATGCTCTGCAGAGTCCGATCCCAAACTGGTACCAATCTCCGACTCCATTCCAGTGAAGAAGATTCCCACTCCAAGAAATACAGCATTGCCAATTACAATGGTCACGATGCTTCCAGTGAGTGATCTTCCCAAGTCCATTTGAAATCTCCGAGTCCATTTCCATGTGTGAAATCTCTGAGTCAGTCCCAG
Organism: Megalobrama amblycephala; assembly: GCF_018812025.1. NCBI lineage: Eukaryota > Metazoa > Chordata > Actinopteri > Cypriniformes > Xenocyprididae > Megalobrama > Megalobrama amblycephala. Next base: position 33,314,874 of record NC_063050.1, read on the forward strand.
TGTGTGAAATCTGAGTCCATTCCAGTGTATGAAATCTCCAAGGCCGTTCCAGTGTGTGAAATCTCCAAGTCCATTTCAGTGTGTAAAAAATCTCATGAGCCCGTTCCAGCTTTTATGTCTGGCCCTAAAAATGAAGTGCTGACTATTATTGCCACAGCCATATTGTGTGTGTGCACACACATCGGCTCCGTCCACGGCCAAGGAGGCCGTCCTTGAATTTTCAGATATGCCCTGGCCCCCAGACCTGTCGGATCCGCCCTGGTCTACCGAGTTTCCGTTGCCGCTCTGGTCTCCTGAGTTGCCGGCACCACCCTGGTCCCCTGTACTGCCGGCTCTGCCTTGGAGGCTTCATAACCTGCCTGCACTGCTCCGCTCACCTTCCTGTCAAGACTCCAGGATGCCTCTCTCCCTCCTCGATTGGACTATTTATGGCCCATGAACGCACCTACCGGGAGAGGAGAATACTGTCACGGTTAGCAGCTCTGTCCCCTCCTCCACACTACATCTCCCATCATCCCTCCCTCTGCTCACCTGCTCACTGTCAGCAATCACCCAGTCATGATCATCATTTAATTACTGATCAAAACCAGCTGTCACCATCACTGTCAACACCAGTTAAAAGGACTCGCCATACACACACTTTGTCTAGTCTCGTCAATGGCTCAGACTGAATCCTTCTGGATTATCCCTTACCTGAATCATGCTTCTTGAACTTCTCCTCATTCCAGTTCCTAGTCTTCAGTCCCTTGTCAACCTCCAGTCTCCGTGTGATCTATCTTCAAGATAAAAAGGGAAGTTAATCAGTATTTCATCAGTGACTGTTTAAAGTGTGTGTGTGGGGCTGCTCACCATTCCTCCTTTGACCATCTTCATTTTCACTCAGCTACCTGCCATATTGCCCCATTGCTTCCATTATCCTTGTGTTAATAAAGAGTTTGAATTATTTGAAACTTACCGGTCTCTCCACTCTGTGTTCCATAACAAAAAATAGCTTTAAAAAAGCTAAGAAGCCAAATTTATGCTATATGATCAATAAGGTTGTTATATGATAAATAAAAAAATTGGTAACACTTTACAATGAGGTTTGTTCTTGGATGATATTTGATGTGCCCTATGTACTGTATGTGTGTTGATCAATGTTTATATGAACAGAAGCCTATATTAAATTTGTTCATCATATAAAACGATCGTGATCGTGTCTCTTCATAAGACTTGGATTAGGCCGCTCAATTGATGGATGCACAAAAAAGATGAGAGAATATTAGAAATATTTTCATAGTTGTTATGGAGTTGAATGTAAGTCTTAGGGGTTTGGAAGAACATGAGAGTGAGTGACAATGACAGAATTTTGGACAGTATTGTCCATTGTTAGTTCATGTTAGCTAATGTAATTAACTAATTTTAACAAATATGATACCTTATTGTAAAGTGGCAGTAATGAATTAAATAGAAATTAGTCATTTGTCATCTGAGAATTTTGCCACCCATGTAACTGTCACATATTGTGGCTGTAGAGAGCATGCGATGATAAAGAATATAACAAAAACAGTCTTTAATCAAAAATCCAACAAAAGAATACAAAGGAGATTATAGGAGAAAGAACTGTAAGAACAGTAAGAACTGAATGCTTAAAAACACAAGAGAGGCTGATCAACTGAAACAAGTGCATAACGATCAGTAACCAAGGAAACTAACTAGTGGTGGGATAATGAATAACGGAAACAGGTACAGGAACTGGAACTGAACCAAAACAGAACATACACGCAAAGTTGAATAAAGGTAGTGAATCACACAAAATATCTTTTCATTCATACTGTAAAAGTTTCTTTTCTCATAAATAAGCGTATGATTTCAATCAAATGAGCACTTTCAGTACTCTTTACCTCAACATTTGATTGCAAAAAACACACTGAAATCCAAGACATGACCTGAACAATTTTTAAACACACAAATTCAGTGTAATATCTGAGATAGGACCTGACTAACTAGTGCACTGAATAATTCCAGGTGGCAAAATCACTTGTGGCCGTCTCCCTCTGGAACTAATCAATCAGGTACATTCTCACCCTCTAAGCCAGCACACAGGCTGATATGAGTAATTTATGGGACAGAATTAAACCAATACCGATAATGATATTTTCTATGCTGCTTAGCAGCTGGTTTGTCGCTCCTATGTGTGCTCAAAGGTGTGAAAACCATTCTTTTGGGGTTTTGAGTCATGCATGGGAATTATAATCTCAGTCTTATTATGGACATTGCAGGATATGAGCATATTAAAGGCAAGGGTAAAGCCTTTATTTGAAAGGAAAAAGCTGACTAGCAGATGAAGACATCTCAATATTCTAGTCCAATTATCTAGGGCCATTACAGCTTTGTGACAGATAAGCATTGCATTAATACATTTATTGCTGATGGAAGCATGACATGACCTTGAAATATTACATTATCACAGATATATGCTGCAAATTAAGACTTTTAAATCCCTCCCTGAAATATCTGCTTTGTTTTGTTTTCTGGTGGATCTAATGTATCAAAGTTAACTAAGCTGTAGTACTGACAGCACATGTCTAGCCATTAGATGTTATAAACATCTGAAGTCCAGTACTCTCATGGAGCGTATATTACTTACACATGTAGTGTGTGCAAATGAAAAAAAAATGAAAACTGGGGTCACCACAAAGGCACAGTGAAGCTAAGTCTTACAGGCAGCCAGGGTATAGCCTAATGTAGCTGTATATGTTCTGCAGTGGATACCAGAATCTTTGCAATTTTCCCCTTTTCCTTGTGGGAAAAGGAAAAAAAAAAATTCCTATTAGGGGCTGGGTTATATATTTCTTTGGTTTGTCTGGTTGGGAGGTGTACTTAAACCAGTAATGACAATGATAAATTATTTTTTATATATGCAAAATATATAATGAGTATTAAGTCTGTCATGATTTTGCAAATATATTATGCACGTTTTGCGAGAAAGTGCATATTTTTAATGATGAAGAGGTAATCAATGTGTGTTAGGTGCTCTTAATTCAATAAAAATGGCATGACTTTTGTAATAAAATTTCAGTTTATTTAAAATGTTTTATTTCTGGCTATTGTAAATGACAAATTACAATTTAACACATTTCCATATTTTTATTACTCTGAAGCAGTTAATGTTCTCATTTAATGTTAAATTACCATTTTAAATACATCAGTTATTCAAAATGGGGCTTGGGATTTGATTTCATGATGTATATGAGACAGAACAAATAATATAGCCTAAACCATTTAAATATCATAGTATGTACTAAATAGTTACAGTATGTGTGCATTATGATGTGTGTTTTGTACAATTTCTTTTATGGAGCTTTGACACAAACTCTTTTTATAGGCTACTAGTCTAATTCGTAAATTTTGATCACAAATGTAACAGGAAACAATTATTTTTTTTAACACATGTTAATCTAAGTCTTATCTAATAAGCATAATAAAACCACAAACACCAAGTCTTTGCTTATAGGACAATATATCCAATAAACGTGTTTAATTTTGCTCATATAATTGTTACTAAAATTCGATTCGGGGTTTGTTAGTGTATCTTTAACTGTATAGCCCAAACTCTTCTTGTAATGGTTCAGGTTAAACGAATGTCTTTCTCACTCAGTGAAGGAGTTGATAAATGTTGAATAGTGGGATGGCGCTTCAGTGGAGGTAACGGGAGTCAAACTGCACGTGAAGAGTGCGTTTGACATTGGGAGTTTGAAAGTGGAGGGCGTCACAGTGAGGCTTCAGCCTCTCGTCAGGGAAACATCACAGTTTATCAAGCCGAAAGTGACTTCAGTCTCTTCCCGTGATATTTAGCTATAGATCAGTACTGGAGATACCGTGAGGAATAATACAAAGTCTCAACATGGGCGCGCACACGCTGCCGGATCTTGTCGATGGTTTTCAATGAAGAATGTTTTATTTTTCGTATCTTCGGTGTAATTGGACATCCACCATGAATTATGTTTCTGAGAACAGTCGAGTGTAAGGTGCTTGAACTTTCAGGAATACAAATTGCTTGACGGATTCATTTGACATGGACTCAGTGGATGAATAAATCACATATTCTGTCGATACCAGTAGGTTATATTTTGTCCTGTCACTCAGTTTATTTATTGTCATTTTTTTTTGCTGAAAGTCCGATGGACCGAGCATCTTCACACATTAATATACACGCAATAAGGAATTAATGAAGAACTTATTGTTTCGGATAATAATCAGACGGGGTTTGGAAATCTCACAATGAGGCTGAAATCTTCGAGGTTAGGTTACCTGTAAGTACACATAGACATTCATTGCTAAGCTGTTATTTTTATATTTTAAAACACAATAATAATCCACAATTAACCCTTTTTGTATTTCAGATTCCTTCAATTCATGACTCTGTGTTTTTACACTCAGGTAAGTGTTCTGCATTATGTAAGTTTTTGCAAACAAGCATCTCAAACTAATAGGTATACACTGTTGGGAAAGTGTAATATTGTAACATTGGTTTAACCAATTAGAAATGAGCTACATGAGCCACATTCCCTAGTAGACTGTATAAGTTATAAGTGTCTTTGTAAAATAATTTTAGGTGTTGGTGGATGTTAAAAGATAGAACTGGTTTCCGAATCAGCATGCTGTTTTGCTTAATTTGATATATAACATCCACATAAACTTGCATGTAAAAAAAAAGAAGAAAGAAAATAGAAATATCACAGGGATGATTGTAACACAACAGCGTTTTCTGTTGGATCCACAAAGACTGAACAAAATAGGACAGTGTACAGGTGTGACAACTGTTAGAATAGCAAACACACTTCAGTTTTTAGAGTTTATTTCAGTATTTATTTCCAATTGTATGTGCTGTTTTCATTTATATGTTTCTTTTGTGGTTAATATGTTCAAATAAAAGGTTTAAAACAAAACAAGTTGGGGTAATCATGGGCAAAAATACATATTTTGAACAAGAATGTTTGCACAATAAATTCATGCACAAAATGTAAACCTTTAAAACATTTTCAATTAATGTCACAGCACTTATTATTATTGCAACAGCAACACTTTTTGTGTCTGTCATTAATTTTCAGAGCTTAGAAATAATTCATAGATTTATACATTTCTTTCATTTGTAGGTAAATGGGAATAATATAACAAAGTTTGAGTCACATAATGCAAAACAAAACACTGAGTCACAGACATTGAAACAATGTTACAACACTACTCCATCTCCCTTACAAATATTTTCCAGTAAATCATCATTACGACACACTGAAGACGATAAATATTTCAGGCACATTAATCCTGTGATGTTATATGTGTATAGTAAATGTGTTATAACTGTGCAAACAACTCATTATTAATAGAGTCATTGGCAAATTGTCAAACATCTTGAAAAGGCGTAAACCCCTAACTTTAAAGGTAATGGCTCTAACATGTGGGCAAGGCGCATGGCTGACTTACAAAAGAAAATCATTATGGGAAAGGGCCCGAGAGACAGGGGTGAAAGATCAGTGTTGGTAGAAACGAACCCTCATTGGCATGTCATCTAGAGTGAGGACAGCGCACTTGCCCTGAGAATGCCAACCATCTTGTGTTCTCCACTTCATTACAGCAGGCACATATGGAATCCTTCAAAATCATTATTTGAATCTGAGAAGCAATTTCACATTTATTGTCCTTAAGAGTGCAGTCCACAATGTTTATATCATTGTTCTGATATTCACATTGAATAATCATAATACAGTTCTTCTGTTTATACACCATGAATCTTCATGTTGTTCTGTCACATTTTTATAGATGACGATGCAGTCCATCTCTGTACCTAATTTTAAGCACCATGTAACGGAGCAGAGTCGTCTATCGGACAGGATGAGTCGGAGATTAACAAGGACTTATCAGCTCTATAGCCGGACCAGCGGTAAACATGTACAAGTCCTGGGCAATAAGAGAGTCAATGCCAATGGCGAGGATGGAGATATTCATGGCAAGTCACAATATTTGCACTTTTATGCATTATTTTACTTTGTCAGCTTTAAACAATAGGACAGAACAGTCAAATATAAAATGTAAAGAATATCCTGTAAATGTCATTGCCAAAAAGTAACCTGCATAGTTTGAAATGGATTCTATATTGTTGAGTTTGGGAATCTCAAGAGAAACCCGTTTCGTTTCTGGAAAACACATCAGTACTCATCTTACCTCTGCAGTCTTAACATTTCCTGAATAGTTCTCCATATAATAAAAGTTATAGAAATTACATGTCATTTTCTAACCTATTCTAACATCATTATTTTTCATCTTTCATGTCTTCCAAAACAAATGTTTATTGCAAATGTTCCTGTATTATGTGTGAAGCATGATCTAAAGTTTCAATCACTTGTCGAGAGTTATTTGCTCCAAAATTACAAGTGTATTTTTTTCTCTGCTAAATGGGCAGTTGACGTATAATTCACAGTATGCCCTGATACTGCAAAAAGGCAATAAAAAAGTCAATCTTGTTTTTACTTGAACTCGATGTAATTTTAAAGCTATATAGTAAGGCACCTGTTTTAAGTGAACTGCGGCACTTCTTCTCCAAACAAAACAGTGGTTAGAATCCCATCCGCTGGGAATGAATTCCTGTCACCAAAGTATTTCTGTGCGTCTAGCCATCTTTCCACTCGTGCAGTCCATCCACTTTGCCCACTTTTTTGGAGGGTCATTTTACGAGGAATTTTCATAGCTTTACAACTCAACGTATGAGTCAGTTTATGAAGAGAGGTGAGGTCAGCGTCACCGGTTTATACCCTTCTTTGTTACTCTTACTTTTACTCTTTGTAGTTTTGGCCTAACACGCATGCATTCACACATATAGACTCAATATTAGCATTTCTTCACACTATATTCCAACTCAACAATGCAAATCATAAACTCTCCAATACACAATCAGAAGCATCACTCATTGTATATATCACCTGAAAGGAAGTGTAAAAGTAACAAACTTTGTAACATTTCCAGCTAAACTTATTGTGGAAACCGACACGTTTGGAAGCCGGGTTCGAATCAGAGGAGCAAAAACAGGATACTACATTTGCATGAACAAGAGAGGCAAGCTTATTGGACGGGTGAGTTTAAATAATTAAGTGTGTTTATGTGTAATTATTTTGTAATGATATATCTACAAGCTACCTTCCCTTAACTCTAACAGTAGAGCATGGCGCTATTAATGCCAAGGTCATGAGTTCGATTCCCAAGAAAAGCAAGACCTAATAAAATATGTCACTTTGGATAAAAGGGGTCTGCCAAATGCAATGAAATCATACTTCTATGATTTTAATAAAATATAGACAACTAAATTGGCTCGAACGACACTAATCGTATCACAGGTAAACCCATCATGCCCTGTGAACAAAACTGAACCTCATAAATCTCTCAGGCTTGAATAGCAGATTTCTGAGTTTGTCATTTCAGTCCTCCGCTGTCTGTCTCTTTTTGTTGCCAGAGGAAGGGCCGTGGCAGGGACTGCATATTCACCGAGATTGTTCTGGAAAATAACTACACAGCTTTGCAGAACGCTAAGTACAAAGGCTGGTACATGGCCTTTACACGCAAGGGCCGACCCAGGAAAGCCACGCAGACCCGGCAGCACCAGCGAGAGGCCCATTTCATGAAACGTCTTCCTCGAGGACACCTGTTAACAGAAAAGAAGCCTTTTGATTTAATCCCATATCCCCTCAACAAGAGGACTAAGCATCATCAACGCACAAGCGTGAATTGAGAAAGGGCAGTATCATATCTTATACCGGAGCTCTATTTTAATTTGAGTTTATCTAATGTATGTGCATCCATAGTTCTGGACATCATGGCGAACTGTTGCTGTGTAAAAAAAAGAAAAAAAGAAAAAAGAAAAAAAGGAGCCTGTACAGATGAACGACTGTACTACGAACAGTTTGTTCTGGGACAATGACTGAACTGTTGAGTGAACAGAGGACACCGTAAGCCTTGTAATAATGAGCAATGCATTTCTGGGAATGAAACAAGACAGCAGAACACATGATACAAAAACACTCTCAGAAAAATTTGCAAAAATTGTACCTTTATGGGTACAACAGCTTGTCACTGGGGCAGTACCCTTAAAGGGACAACTTTGTACCTTATTTACCCCTAAAAGGGTACATATTAGTACTCTAAGATAAGCTTACATGTTAAAGGGTTAGTTCACCCAAAAATGAAATTCTGTCATTAATTACTCGCCCCCATGTCGTTCTACACCCGTAAGAACTTCGTTCATATTCAGAACACAAATTAAGATATTTTTGACAAAATCTGATGGCTCAGTGAGGCCTGCATTGCCAGCAAGATAATTAACACTTTCAGATGTCCAGAAAGGTAATAAAGACGTATTTAAAACAGTTCATGTGACTACAGTGGTTCAACCTTAATGTTATGAAGTGACGAGAATACTTTTTGTACAGCAAAAAAACGACGACTTTATTCAGAAACATCTAGTGATGGGCGATTTCAAAACACTGTTTCATGAAGTTTCGGAGCTTTACGAATCTTTTGTTTCGAATCAGTGGTTCAGAGCGCGTATCAAACTGCCAAAGTCACGCCCCCCAGTGGTGAACCATTGAAATTTCGAAACACTTATGATGTAAGGAAACCTTGTTTACTGAAATCACGTGACTCTGTCAGTTTGATACACGCTCTGAACCACTGATTTGAAACAAAAAATTCGTAAAGCTTCGAACCTTCATTAAGCAGTGTTTTGAACTGTTTTAAGAATGTCTTTAATGACTTTCTGGACATCTGATTATCTTGCTGGCAATGGAGGCCTTACTGAGCCATCAGATTTTATCAAAAATATCTTAATTTGCGGGTGTGGAACGACATGAGGGCGAGTAATTAATGACAGCATTTTCATTTTTGGGTGAACCCTTTAAGGGCAAGCTGCTGAACCCCTAAAGGTAAAATTTTTGCCCTTTTTTTTCTCACAGTGAACATGGCAGCTACCTACTGATAATCCCAAACGTATGCAGATACACACAGGTTTCATGACGTGTAGTGATATTATCAAAAAAACGTCTTTATTGTTTGTACATGACTATATATTTTTATTGGAAGATTGTAAGATACTTAAAAAAATGGAAATATTTATTTTAGAGCGTGTATTAAATTCATGTAAAAGTATTGATTTAACAAGGTTATAGGGTGTGTGTGATTCATTGACTCCCTAAACGTCTTTTGTGGGAACTGTAAATTCGGACCGTGATTGATTCGACTCCTTTGAGATGCGCTTCTACGCTGAATTTGCTTTGAAGGAGTCAGCGATCATTAGCTGACAGGTTGAATTCTTGCTCTCTCATAGATCACACTGTATGTGTGTGGGCGCATCAAGAACACGAACACGACAAGTGTGGGTTAAAGTTGAAGGCCTCCAGGAACACAAGTCGGCCAAATTGGGAGCCAGTTTCTTTCAGAGTCAGGCTTATTCAGTTGACAACAACAGCAGCCTGAGAGAAACCTCAAGGGCATGCTCGGGTCTATTCAGGAGGTATACCTCCAGGACCGTATAGCTGTTGTTATGTTTTTGGCCCAGCAGTCGAACTCCCAGAAAAAGAGGCCTGAGCCTCAGATAACTGTGAAGCAATATCTGTGACAGGCCGGTCTCGATTGAATGTGCTCAGCAAGTGAGACTGGGCCTTTGAATAGCTTGGGCCTTTTGCTTTAGAAGAGATGAGGTCAACCCACCATTGCTGTCCCAAACAAAGGTTACCACCGTGTAGTTGCATTTCTGCGACCCGCGCACCGTAACCCTCTGATCAAATGCTCCCTTTGTAGGCGCCGTAGAAAAGAAACATGTTATACAATGGTGGACCTGAATAATAACACAAGGAGGGGTCAGCTATCAAAAAAGGAAGCCCAGTCACACAGAGGGGGTGAGGGCGGGCGAGAGAGAGAAACCAAGAGCGACTCGGGGGGAGAGAAAATGTTCGGGGGTGTTATGGGTTGAGATGTGGGCGAGAGGGGCTGAAAGAGGGCAAATGGCTGGGAAGAGGCAAAGAGGGGCACAGACGAATGAAAAGGGCCAAAAAAGAGTGTCTCTCTGTTGAGGCAGTTGAGCATGACCATTGAGGCCTCAGGATGGGGAGGGAGAAAGGGAAGAAGAGACAGTGAACAAAAATCACAGCGCTGAGCTCTTCGCCCTGTCGCCTTTTTCCCAGGACTTCTGATTTGTCAGTTGGCCCTTGGACTGCTTCCATGTGCAGAGCCATGTTTTGGTAGAAAAGCATTTTATTGACCTACTAAAACTATTTAAATTGGTGCTTTGTTCTGTTCGCGTCGAAAGACCGCCTGGCTAACACTATGCCTGCATCATTAAAACAATTAGACTTCATTTTGGTATTTTAAAGGGGAAATGTTATTGTGTCTACTTATTGACCACAAATTTCCTAAGTTAGAATTATCGTGCAATATCAATGTTTTAAAAAATATAAACCAGACCATTGCTACAAATTTGATGCAGGTATTATACATATAAAACAATCAATGTTTGTATTTAGATAATCCAAATTGATCTTTTATGCCTGATAAATTGTTGTCTTGGCGTCAGGCATCATGCTGCAGTCTGTTCACTAAAGACTGGGGTACATTCCACGACTTTGAAAAGATTATAAAACAATAAGCATCATACACTTTCCATCTTGTAAATACAACCCGAATTGTTGGGACGTTTTTTAAATTTGAATAAAATGAAAACTAAAAGACTTTCAAATCACATGAGCCAATATTTTATTCACAATGGAACATAGATTTTACACTTTTATCCACTAAATGAGCTCATTTCAAATTTGATGCCTGCTACAGCTCTCAAAAAAGTTGGCACGGGGCAACAAATGGCTGAAAAAGCAAGAAATTTTGAAAAGATTCAGCTGGGAGAACATCTAGCAACTAATTAAGTTAATTGATATCAGGTCTTTAACATGATTAGCTAACAAAGGGATGTCTTAGAGAGGCAGAGTCTCTCAGAAGTAAAGATGGACAGAGCTGTGAAAGAGTGTGTAAAAATATTGTGGAATACTTTAAAAGCAATGTTCCTCAATGTCAAATTGCAAACTCTTTTCAAATTTCATCATCTACAGTGGATAATATCATCAAAAGATTCAGAGAAACTGGAGAAATCTCTGTGCGTAAGGGACAAGGCAAAAGACCTTTATTGGATGCCCGTGGTCTTCGGGCCTCAGACAACACTGCATCACTTATTGGAATGATTGTGTCAATGACATTGACACTAAATAATGGGCCCAGGAATACTTCCAGAAACCACTGTCGGTAAACACAATCCGCCATGCCATCTGCAGATGCCAATTAAAGCTCTATCATGCAAAAGCCATATGTGAACATGGTCCAGACGCGCTGTTGTGTCCTGTGGGCCAAGGCTCATTTAAAATGGACTGTGGAAAAGTGTTCTATGGTCAGACGAGTCCAAATTTGACATTCTTGGTGGAAATCACGGATGCCGTGTCCTCCAGGCTAAAGAGGCGGGAGACCTTCCAGCGTGTCATCAGCATTCAGTTCAAAAGCCAGCATCTCTGATGGTATCGGTGTGCATATGTGAATACGGTATGGGCAGCTTGCATGTTTTGGAAGACACTATGAATTCTGAAAGGTATATAAAGGTTTTAGAGCAACATATGCTCCCCTCCAGATGATTTCTACTTCAGGGAAAGCCTTTCAGCAGGACAATGCAAAACCACATACTGCAGCTATTACAACAGCATGGCTTCGTCGTAGAAGAGTCCGGGTGCTGAATTGGCCTGTCTGCAGTCCAGTTCTTTTACCTACATAAAAAAAAAAAAAAGTTAAAGACAACCACAAACTCTTCAGCAGCTGGAAACCTATATCAGGCAAGAATGGGACCAAATTCCAACACCAAAACTCAAGAAACTCATAACCTCGATTCCCAGACGTCTTCAAACTGTTTTGAAAAGAAGAGGAGATGCTACACTATGGTAAACATGCCCCCGTCCCAACTATTTTGAGACCTGTAGCAGGAATCAGATTTGAAATGAGCTCATTTTGTGCATAAAATTGTAAAATTTCTCAGTTTAAACATTTGTTATGTTATCTATGTTCTATTGAGAATAAAATATTGGCTCATGTGATTTGAAAGTCTTTTAGTTTTCATTTTATTCAAATTTAAAAAACGTCCCAACATTTCCGGAATTCGTGTTGTAAAATAACTAGCTTCTGCCTTCTGTATTCAACTTACGAAAAAAGTGTAACGCCTCAGGCAGTTCAAAACGCTTATGCTACTTCCTATGCCTTCTGTATTCAACTTATGAAAAAAGCTTAACTGACGCAACGTCAGTTACGCTTTTCTCGTAAGTTGAAACAGAAGGCGGTCTGGTGGAAGCTAAATATTTTACTACATAACTTACACAAATGCATCACTTCGTTTTTTCCATTTCTTTGTCATACTGATTTAGCCTATAAGTCTAGGTTTAGCATGTATCTGTGCATCATTTTGCCATACATACTGATCAAGGTCAGTGTTTTTATTAAAGAATATTGTATAAGCATTCACTGTAAAGTAACACGTGAAGATTCAAGGTTTTTAAAGCAGTAAACTGTGACCTGCTTGATTTATTCAACGTCTCATTACACACCTTGTGCAGCCTAATTTCTGGCATCACTCTTCTGGCTCTGGTGATGGTAGCAACTGTGGGGACATGCCATTGATATGAGTTGTCAAAATGATTAAAAACATACTGACCATTCACCAGAATCTGCAGCTTTTGCATTGTGCTAACCTCTCACGGTAACAGCCTCATATTGACCACAGAGAGACGGAAACCATTGTGCATCATTACACTCGTGTGTTGACAAGCAGTGCTGTGAGCCAAACATCTGCACACATCATTGAAACCTTCTAGGAGCAGAGCAAGAGTCCTGGCGCTGTCTTCACCCCTTCTCGCACTGCCCAAAGATGGTACGCTCCAGTTCACAGCAATATGAGATTCCAGATTCAACCAATACCTAATGTCCGGGGGACATTGTTGGCCTGAGGTCTGTGAAAAATTATTTAGAAATGTATTACATGGAAAGAATCAGATGTCTATGGGTTAACTGCTACCGAGAGAGATTCTTATAGTTCCTCCAGTCCTGTTTTCTTAGAGGTACCGGCTTTTCTAACAGACTGGTGACCAGTGGACTGGACTTTTGAAAGTTGTTGACTGTTATCTGTAAGTCAAAGTGGATAGAATGGGTCCTACAGGAGCGATCTGTTGCTAATGCCGTTAGCATTTTGGAGTGATTTATTGATTACTGATACTTTAGCAATGCAGCTTTTTTTTTTTCTTTAAAATTGGGTGGTGGTCAACATTTGCATGCTTTGACTGGATATTCTTGTAAAGAAAGGCATACTTATAGAAGCTTGACTGAGATGTAAAGCAATCAATTAGCATTTTTGAATTTCTGGTTCCATTGTCCAATATTTGTTTTGAAATGGTTTTTAGTTAAATGCCTGAAATAAGCTCAAGGTATTTTACAGAATGAGAATGTCCTGGAGAGTGATTTCGTGCCTCTCTGTGATTTTCACATTTTATTCTATGATGTGAAATACATCAGTAAAGTTTTTTAAGCTTTTACATGTCTTGAAAAAGGTTACTAACAAGTGGCTAAATGTGACTGGATTTAACTACACAACTTTTGCCCGGATTTTTGGAGTTGATGCTAGTTGCCAAAAGTCAGAGCCAGTCTGCAAATTTTGGGCAGTCAGAGATTTTGCAGAAAATTGCATAGTGTGTGATGGGCTTAGACTCTGATTTTTTAGCTTTAGACTGTGATTCCATCCAGTCTGGAAGATTTCAAACATGCTTTAGATCACATATAGATCACGTTTATGTTTCTGTACGAGCTTGTTGTGTTCAGAAGGACGTAACATTCTGGTAGAGTGTGATCCTCAGTCGTTTAGTGCATGATGTCCAGTTTTTTTCCGTAACTACAACCCGAATTCCGGATATGTTGGGACATTTTTTTTATTTGAATAAAATGAAAACTAAAAGACTTTCAAATCACATAAGCCACTATTTTATTCTCAATAGAACATAGATAACATAACAAATGTTTAAACTGAGAAATTTTACAATTTTATGCACAAAATGAGCTCATTTAAAATCTGATTCCTGCTACAGGTCTCAAAATAGTTGGGACGGGGGCATGTTTACCATGGTGTAGCATCTCCTCTTCTTTTCAAAACAGTTTGAAGACGTCTGGGCATCAAAGTTATGAGTTTCTTGAGTTTTGGTGTTGGAATTTGGTCCCATTCTTGCCTGATATAGGTTTCCAGCTGCTGAAGAGTTTGTGGTTGTCTTTGACATATTTTTCTCTATAGGTGAAAGATCTGGACTGCAGGCAGGCCAATTCAGCACCCGGACTCTTCTACGACGAAGCCATGCTGTTGTAATAGCTGCAGTATGTGGTTTTGCATTGTCCTGCTGAAATACACAAGGCCTTCCCTGAAGTAGAAATCGTCTGGAGGGGAGCATATGTTGCTCTAAAACCTTTATATACCTTTCAGCATTCACAGTGCCTTCCAAAACATGCAAGCTGCCCATACCGTATGCACATATGCACCCCGATACCATCAGAGATGCTGGCTTTTGAACTGAATGCTGAATGCTGGAAGGTCTCCCTCCTCTTTAGCCCTGAGAACACCGGGCTTGTCTGACCATAGAACACTTTTCCATTTTGAAACATTCCATTTTAAATGAGCCTTGGCCCATAGGACATGACGGCGCTTCTGGACCATGTTCACATATGGCTTCCTTTTTGCATGATAGAGATTTAGTTGGCATCTGCAGATGGAACGGCGGATTGTGTTTACCGACAATGGTTTCTGGAAGTATTCTTGGACCCATTATTTAGTAATGTCATTGACACAATCATGCTGATGAGTGATGCAGTGTTGTCTGAGGGCCCGAAGACCATGGGCAGCCAATAAAGGTCTTCGGCCTTGTCCTTTGCAATTTGACGTTGAGGAACATTGTTTTTAAAGTATTCCATAATCTTTTTATGCACTCTTTCACAGCTCTGCCCCTCTTTACTTCTGAGAGACTCTGCCTCCCTAAGACATTCCTTTTATAGCTAATCATGTTAAAGACCTGATATCAAGTCAAGTCAAGTCAAGTCAAATTTATTTATATAGCGCTTTCCACAATTTGTAATTGTTTCAAAGCAGCTTTACATATTAGGAGCACAGAAAAAAGAGAAATGGTTAAAAATAAGCTGTACAAGCAAGCGTGGTAATATGTAACATATACAAGATGGTGCTACATTAAGCCAATGTCGGCTGACTCCCAGGGGTGGAAAAAACCCCCTAGGAGAAAAACCCAGTGTGCTAGCACTGGGAAAAAAGTCCTAGGAGGGAAAAAACCCATTGGAAGATATATATAATATATGTAAATGGATATGGAGATCAAAATCTGAATTATACATTTTTATTATAGAGATTAAAAATAGATTATATATAAATATATGTAAGCGGATACGGAGATTTAAAAATCTGAATTATAGATGCAGCCAGAACTGGATCTGTAGGCCCATTGTCTCCTGGGCTACGTTGTAGTCAGGTCCAGACACAGGTTCTCCATCTGATCTGGATACGGCCTGGATCCAGCACCCGGCAAACCTCAGGATAAGCAGAGAGACTGATATTAGCGTAGATGCCATTCTTATTCTGATGTACATGTATATCTAGTGTTATAGGAAATGTTCTCGGTTCCGGCCGACCTAATTATTGCAGCGTAACAATCCTTTAACGGATTTGAAAAATGTTAATGTATTGATAATGTGTTATGTGTATGCAAGAGCAAAGAGATGTGTTTTTAGTCTAGATTTAAACTGACAGAGTGTGTCTGCTTCCCGAACAATGCTAGGAAGATTGTTCCAGAGTTTAGGTGCTAAATAGGAAAAGGATCTGCCACCTTCAGTTGATTTTGATATTCTGGGTATTATCAACTGGCCTGAATTCTGAGATTGCAATAGACGTGAAGGACTATAATGCACCAAGAGCTCGCTTAGATATTGGGGAGCTAAACCATTTAGAGCTTTATAAGTAAGTAGCAAGATTTTAAAGTCTATACGATGTTTAATAGGGAGCCAATGTAATGTTGACAGAACTGGGCTAATATGGTCATACTTTCTGGTTCTAGTAAGAACTCTAGCTGCCGCATTTTGGACCAACTGTAGTCTGTTTAAAAGCCGAGCAGAACACCCACCCAGTAGAGCGTTACAGTAATCTAGTCTTGAGGTCATGAATGCATGAACCAACTGTTCCGCATTTGTCATTGAGAGCATATGTCGTAATTTAGATATATTTTTTAGATGGAAGAAGGCGGTTTTACAGATACTAGAAACATGACTTTCAAATGAAAGATTGGTATCAAAGAGCACACCCAGGTTCCTAACTGAGGACGAAGATTTAATATTTATAATATAATATAATATTTAATATCAATCAACTTTATTTATTTGCTAGATGTTCTCCCAGCTGAATCTTTTCAAAATTTCTTGCTTTTTCAGCCATTTGTTGCCCCGTGCCAACTTTTTTGAGAGCTGTAGCAGGCATCAAATTTGAAATGAGCTCATTTAGTGGATAAAAGTGTAAAATTTCTCCATTTAAACATTTGTTATGTTATCTATGTTCTATTGTGAATAAAAAATTCACTGCCATTATTAAGCTTGGATGCATCAGAAAATGTATTAATATAACTTTGATTGTGTTCATCAGAAAGAAGAAAACCATATACACCTAGGATGGCTTGAGGGTGAATAAAGCTTGGGGTAATTTTAATTTCAAAGTGAACTAATCCTTTAAACCTCCTCTTTCGTCATTGTAAAATATTACATTGTTTCCATGTTAAAACCCCAAAAAAGAGACTGCAGTGTCAGCTGCTAATGCTGGCTGGTGAATTCCAGTGTAGAAAACATCCTCCTCGGAGGCCATTATACACAATAGTGAAAATGACTTGTGGGTTAGTGCCTGTTTTATGCATACAGTCTCTTGGTTTGGCACAAAAGCTGTGGACTGGGAACTAAAAGCAAAGAGTCATCAGAGTCAAAAAAAATATATTCACATGGTATTGTTGTCTTTCCCTTAAACCAACAAAGAGTTTGTGTTTGTAGTATTCTATTTACAGTATAAACACAAACAACAGCACTGTAGTGCATGCCAAACATCATCCATGAACACGAGAGGAATACAGATAAAATAAAGGAGCCAAGATAAATGAAATGTTTAATTTTCCCACGATGCACATCATGGAAACTGACGAGTGGAGATGGCAGTAATGAGAATACATGGAAGCTGAAGTTCAATCACCTTCATGTAATAGATGTAATAGAAATATGATGATGAATTTCAAATAATAATGCAACTGGACAAATGCTAGATGCATAATTTGTAAGTTTATGAATTTGCTTCAAGTAAACACATCTGTTTAGCTTTGCATTTACCACAAGTGACTTTGTTCCATTTTGTAAAAGCATTTCAAAACAAACTTCCTGGTTTAAAATTAAAAGCACACTAGTGTGAAAAACAGTGCATTTTTTCCATATTTTGTTGAATATTTACAAAATTGTGCACACGTAATGATTTTTTCAATCAAAAACTGAGGTGCATAAGCTCAGGTCAATGAGGCCTACAATCAAACAGTTCCAAAAATAAATATGAAACTTGTCTAAATTGAAAGAAAACAAGTTGATAAAAAGATTGAATGATAATATAGCATAACCAGATATTTAAAAGCAATTTTTAAATGACCGGTCATATTTGACCATGAACATCAAAAACATTACATAAGTTTAAATTAAATGTAATTTAATTTAATTCTTATGCATCTGCTATAATTATTTTATGATTGTTTTAACTCTTTTATGTAAAGCCGAATTTGAATTACTATTGTTTATTAAATGTAATATTTAAACAAACTTACCTTGCCTAAATGCACAAACAGTGTCCACTAAGTGATGATTTATATCACAACAAATTGCTGTCTAATATTTTTTAAGCTATAATGTGGAAATAGCTGGAATAAAACAAACTCCTTATAATAATTTTATTTTATTTCAGTCAGTGAATTAGCATTATTTAACAAAGAACAATTGTAGGAACATCAGTCAGAACATTTGAAATTTTACATAGAAAAAATAATAACACATTGAAAATGAGTTGCTTGGATGCACAAGGCTGACAGAAACATGCCAAGGTAAGACACAGAGCTGAAGTGAACGTGCGGAACCGCTGACAGACAAATACAATAATGCAAAGGCTCTGGATCCACAGCAGTTCACTGAGTTTTACAGTCAATATCTCCTTCACTTGTCCCCTTCAGTTTCTTCAGTTCCCCAAGCAGCTCCTGTTCCAGTGTTAAAATCTCTTTGGGCTTCTTGTACTACAACAAAAGCGAGAGAAACTCCATATAAAATCCATTGCTGGATGGAATAGCTGAGCTCTTGAGAGGTCAACAGAGGTGAGAGCAGTTCAATTCAACCTTCTCTACTTAGGTGAACCAATAAAAAGTGACGGCATAGTTGCCCTTTGATGATCTGAGACCAGAATTGTGTGCTCTCTTAGTGGGGATTAGGGTTTTGGCAACCTGGTCCCAGATCCACGCAAAAGGGAAAGTTCCTCTACGTGATGCGGAAAAAACTGAACACATACCTTACAATACAGAAAGAGCTTAGAAAAAGTGATTAAGTGAGACAAGCGATGAGAGTTCACTCACGCTGATGATTAAAGTGTTGTTGGCGTGGGTAAAACTCAAGGCTGCGCTCTCCAAAGGCAGCTGGCAACGGTCGAGATCTGGAATACTGAACTTCTTATAGTACCTGGGAAATGAGGAGATGAACAAGAGAATGTTTCTCATGGCCGGCCATCCATCTTCCATATAGATCAACAGTGCCACCTATAGGGTTACTGTAGGGCTATAAGAGTGCAATCGTCGGGTTTCAGAAGCAAAAACTCCATTCATTTTCTCCATGGGGAAATAGTTTTTTTAACAATAACTTAGAAACCTTTAAAGACAGCCTTACTGTGAGCTACAAGGTTGTTAATTGATAGTATTTGCTTCTGTTTAAGGCGTCAGTCACATTATTTTATGTTATTTTAACAGCAGAATTCATGGTGAAAAACTATATTAACCATGACGCAGTACAGAAAATTTCACCTATCATAGAAGTCGAAACAAGCAAATTGCTCCAAAAGATCTCTTTAGTCCCACCCACTCCCATCAAGCACTGCGAATAATGTAATCGAGTTGGTCTCCCTAGACTCTCAAAATATTTCAATATATAAGCATAGTTTGTAATAAACTATATATAATATTATATGAGGGAAATTATATATATAGTATATACTTATATATTGTTCTTTCCTTCAGTAAAGCCAATAAGTATACAGTCGTTTTGAACTATTTTTGTCTGATTTTCAAATACTTTTTGCTTCAAATCAAAGTTTGTAGGATTACGATTCACCACGTAGTTGGTTGGCTTGGTTCATGCTTGCAACGCTTTAACAAAGACTATTTTAAAATCCCTATGGGAAAAATGAATAGAAAAAAACCCTTCCAGTACCAACTCCGCTGAAAAAGTGAGCAGGCACTGCTGCACTCTTTTGCAACTATACAATATGTTCAATAACACACTTTTCACCAGGTTTATTTTAGTTAAAACTGAAACTAAACAACCATAAAAACATTTCAAAACTTGAAATGCAACAAACTTTAACTTAAACAAAAGAAACTATAAAAACATATTTCAGCTACTTGCCAAGGCAACATCACATTTTTATAAATAACGAAAACTTACATAAAAAAAACATTAAAAAGAAAACAAAAAGATTTAAAATATATTAGTAAGAACTATAATAGTACATCAATAATACGAAAATAACATGCTTTTCACTAGGTAATCCCAAATTTATAAGCAGAAGTTGCCTTTAGACAAATTTGATTTAATATGATTATTGTACTTCTGTAATTTGAATATGAATGCATAAATGAACATGATTAACAACAACAAACATTTTATAGCATTCCCACTTTAAAACAAAATGTGGCACTTTGTCCAATTCAAGCCAGACAATATGAACACAAATTATAATACAGTCAAATAAATACTAAATCACTAACAATCTAAACCCTCCTACTTGCATCAGTTTTAAAGAACTCACTTTTTGTTTGAGGTTCGAATGACACAAGATCTTTCCATCGGCTCTGCTGAAACACTGTAGACTTCTATAGGATATGAAATATTACGGATCCTCCATTGGAAACTGGTCTTTGTGTCCTTGCGCATGAACAATGGCTGAGGGCATAAAAAACACTTAGATAACAAAAACAGGTGGCCTAGCACACATCATTATTAAAACATTGTCATTAAAACATCAAGAAAATGAAATTAAAGCTTACATTTGAACTGTTCTCTTTTATTAAATCAGAGGTAATGCCATTTGGGGTTTTTTCACCAACTTCCCATGTCCACTGCCCCTGCCCTCCAAAGGTGGTTTTATGTCGCCACTTTCGCACTAAAGAAAGATGGAATGATTACAAAATACAAATCTGGATTAGTATGGGATTCAATAAAACAAAACCTGAAAAAACAAATCACTTACAGACAAGTTCATCTGTTTTCAGGTCGTACTCCTCAGTCATCTCATTGCCATCCTCAAACAGATAATGAACTTTCCTTTTCCCTAATGAGAAAGGCATATGAAGACATCTCTCAATTCATACTCATTTTACATCGAACAATATTCACGCTTTAAAATAAATAAGCAATTCTTTTAACTGGTATTTTTATGATATTTTGTCTAGGTTTCGATGCTATATTAGCCAGTAGCAAATGTATTCGACTTAAAACACGTATTAGCAAGACTATTAGCAATACTGCCAGCATAAACACATATACAAAATAGCTAATCTAATAATATTACAGAAGATATATGCGCACCATCAGATATTAAAGCAGTTTTCTTGGCTTTCCTCAGCGCATCTGCCCAGTGTTGCACAGCCATGATTCTCGAGCTTTCATTTCCTCAAACATTCCCACGCCTGAGGTTGCCAGGGCAACCACTATTTCTCAAACAAGATATGTCGTATCTTTAATGCATTTACAAAATGTATATACAATAAAATATTTAATTACAACTATGAAAAGTATTAGAATTAAGTACAAAATCAATGTATAATTTAATTTTTTGCATTTTTTAAAATGAAAAAACGCAAAGTTTTGACTATGACCCGGAAGTTGATCCGTTTAAAACGCTCGTGTGCTATTTTTTTTTTACAGTCTATGCTCGATTGTTGGTCCTAGAAAGAGGAGCTGGAAGGGGATGGTATGGAGTGTTTTTAAGTCCTCTAACCTGTTATTATAAATTATTGTGCCTTAAAAGATTTATAACGTTTAATATATGTTGTAATACAGCAATCCGTTTATTCTCTTGCTGCTCTAGTTGACTATATAAGGGCATTAGTCAGTCTTATCGGATAGTATTTCTGCTATAACGGCCTTGCCACTCTTCTGTAGGTTCGATTTGTGTATTTCTATAGCTATGTGAAGCCTACTGATCCCAATCATGTTGTTTTTAAAGCTCCTTTCCTTTCCCTGGCCGGAATGGAGTGTCATGGTATCCTGAAAGCCTTCCCTAAAGTAAAGAGACCCAGGCCTAATGATCAGAAGGACGAGCCTCCCCACAAGCGGACGCCCGCTGAACCAATAACAGGTTCATAATTCTCCTTCCAAAGTACACTTAAGTAGAGCAACAAGGACTGTTTGAGAGATTGAAGCACCATATTTTACTGCATGTAAATATTTTGACAAATTTCCTTCATATTTCTTCCACTGAATTATGTATGTTTGGATGAGTGGTGAAGCTGTTCCTTTTAAATTGACGGTCATTTTTATAGTTTAGGATGTTACCTTGAATTAGTTTTAATAATAATCACCATTATGCCAAATATAATGGTATATATAATTAATTACCCTAGTTCCATTTGTTTTGAAACCAGCCAACCTACTGAAACAACTAGAACAAGTAGTTCTGTCAGGACCACTACCTTCAAAGATGATTGACACTTAGCATACAGTTATGACAGTATATGTTTCTGTTCTGGGCAACAACTCCCCACCCGTCCATGCAGCCTAGCATGTATAAGAGCAGGGAGCGCAGTAATGACACCCTTAGGATAAATCGAAAAGAACCAACATAAAAGTGTTAACGATATCAGTAAAATTCTATACGTCATTAAAGGGTTAATTCACCCAAAAATGAAAATTCTGTCATTAATTACTCACCCTCATGTCTTTCTACACCCGTAAGACCTTCGTTAATCTTCGGAACACAAATTAAGATATTTTTGTTGAAATCCGATGGCTCAGTGAGGCCTCCATAGCCAGCAATGACATTTCCTCTCTCAAGATCCATTAATGTACTAAAAACATATTTAAATCGGTTCATGTGAGTACAGTGGTTCAATATTAATATTATAAAGCAACGAGAATATTTTTGGTGCGCCAAAAAACAAAATAACAGCATATATAGTGATGGCCAATTTCAAAACACTGCTTCAGGAAGCTTAGGAGCATAATGAATCAGCGTGTCGAATCAGCTGTTCGGAGCGCCATCGTCACGTGATTTCAGCAGTTTGCCGGTTTGACACGTGATCTGAATCATGATTTGACACAAAAGATTCATAACGCTCTGAAGCTTCCTGAAGCAGTGTTTTGAAATTGGCCATCACTAAATAAGCCGTTTTTTTTTTTTTTTTTTGGCGCACCAAAAATATTCTCGTCACTTTATAATATTAATATTGAACCACTGTACTCACATGAACTGATTTAAATATGCTTTTAGTACATTAATGGATCTTGAGAGAGGAAATGTCATTACTGGCTATGCATGCCTCACTGAGCCATCGGATTTAATCAAAAATATCTTAATTTGTGTTCTGAAGATGAATGAAGGTCTTACAGGTGTGGAACGGCATGAGGGTAAGTAATAAATGACAGATTTTTTATTTTTGGGTGAACTAACCCTTTAATGTATAATCAATAACGTCATTCATGTAACACCATAAATCAAGATAATGACTGTCTGATTCAAAGAGTAATATTTGTCTTTACTGTAGATGAGAGGAGAATCTGGGGATGGAGGAGGGTAATTTGGGATGCTGTGATAGGCATCATATTCCTATAAGTAGACTTGGATCAGCTGAGAGTCAGCTGATTCAAGCTTGACAAACGTGACTTGCCAGAACTGAAGCTACGCTTGATTTCTATACTATTATCAGATTTTTCTGAAACAATTTCAACCGTTGATTCCAGTATATTTTTAGAAGAATATTATAATTATTAATTAATAGTTAATAATTAATTGTATGTTTACCTCCTCCTTCACAACATGTTTCGTGCAGCCCATTCAGGTATGAGTAGTAGCAGTGGTTGTATTTTAAATGTGTTTGCTTCTTTTTCTTAGGTACAGTTTTCCAAGGAGTCACAATATACATAGTTCCAGCTGGTATAGGGAAAGCCAGGTGTGATATATTTCATCGACAGATCACCCAGAATGGAGGACAGGTAGTGTCCACATTCTCTCCCAGCTGCACACACATTGTGGTGGATGATTCAGTCGATTGTAATAGAGCTCTGAGACTTCTGAAAGTGGAAAGACTGCCCTCTGCTGTTCAGCTGCTCAAATGTACTTGGTTGAGCTCCTGCATTAGTGAGAAAAGATTACTAGACCCTGAAGACTACAGCCTCCTTCCTCCTGAGAGGTAGGGTATGGAGTCTAGACTCAATCGTAATGGCATTTTATTTAACACCATACTGTATGATATTTAGACACTTGTTGTTTGATGTTTCAATACATGTATAAATGTTTATTCTGAAGGAAATTGTGTAGAAATGAAAACTTAATGAACATGTCTTCAGCCCCACAGTTGCCCCTGCTGAGAATATAAATGAGACGACAGTCGGCCCAGTTCCAGAAGTAGCAGTAGCAGTAGCACAGGATTCTTTGAAAATCCTTGAAAACCAGGATCCTCAAGCAAATCTCACCGAGACGGTAAGAAAGGGAAGGATGGCAGGTTATGGTCTCCACTTGTAAGATCCATCATTTGTTTTTCCCCTCATGCAGTGCATTTAATATGACTCATTTCACAGGTGACAGAGATTCAGGAGGAGCACCATGAGGAAGATGGTGTATCTCAGAATGATCTGGAGGCTTTGATCAGTGGTGTTCACCCATCTGAGAGCAACCAAGACCAGTGCCAGAGTTTGGCAGAGAATCCAGTTTTGTCTGGGAAGTGGGTCTGTTCCCAACCGTCCACGACTAAAGGGGAGAACCATAACAAGCACATTACTGACAAACTGGAGCCGCTGGCAAAAGCCTATACGCACACGGGCGATAAATGGAGAGCTCTGGGCTACTCTAAAGCAATCAATGCCCTTAAAAGCTACCACAAGCCCATCACTTCATATGAGGTCAGTTCTGATACGCATATGAGTCCTTAGAGGTTTTAGGGTTCATGGAGGTGCTTGTTTGTGTTAAGAACACATATGGTTGCTGTTGCAAAGGTAGTTTGCATATTAAGACTAGCTCCAAGCATGCAACAGTGATTAATTTAGTCATTTAAAATAATATAATAATAAAATAATATTATTATGCTTTTTTACATTTTCAACTTTCTTTGATGTATAATGCAGTTTGAGCATGAAAAAGTTCAGCTAAGTTACTAAACACAAAGTCCACTCCAAAGGATGTTATTGTCTATATCAGTAAGCACCGTTTCAGAACTCCTTTAAATGCTTCAACTGTAGACTTGAGTTCTCCTTCGGGAACGTACACGACTCGCTACAATAATTCTCATTTAAATAATTCCAGCACAAGCCATATGCAAAAAAACGGTTGATGATGCCTTGTTGAGTTGCGTTAGTAGTGTTGAAACTCACTGTTATGGTAAGGGCCTTGACTGACATTTCCAGAACACACATGAAGCAGTTGACCAATCACAACACACTGGTCCAACTGACTAATCAGAGCACATTGTGCTTTTCAGACCAGAACTAAACAAATCATTACTGACAGACTGGGAAGAGAGGTGCTGCAACAATGTAAAATATGTTAAAAAAAAAGAATGAGTTTTGGAACATTCAAGAATGAAAACGTACTCGGTTACTAACGTAACCTCGGTTCCCTGAGATACGGAACGAGTACTGCGTATGGGGAAAGGTCTCCCTTTTTCCCCGCTGCTGAAGCCTTTTTCAATAATGCAGTGTAACTGCATCGTCATTGGTTCACTCATAGACAAGTTGTTGAACCAATGACGGCGCGGCATAGCTGCGCGACCTATGGCGACAAAGCGCGCGAATATTCCCGCCGAAATGGGCGGGGTTAGGGGCTATATAAGCAGGCGTTTCGCCATAGGATTTCAGTGTAATCGACTGAAGCGACGACCCTGAAGCCGCAGCCTCGTGGCACGGCAAGTGACGCAGTACTCGTTCCGTATCTCAGGGAACCGAGGTTACGTTAGTAACCGAGTACGTTCCCTTTCGATACTTCACTCGTACTGCGTATGGGGAACGAATTCAACCACGCCGTGCCACGGCTGGGAACGATACAGCCTGATATTGGACACATGGGAGTGGGTCCAAAAGACAAGCGAGAAGGCCAAGCCTTAATCGAACCCTAGTTACACTTAAGGAAATAATTCCTGGGGTTGTGTGAGGCGGAACTCGCCAGAGGCCGCTTAATCACACTGAAAGAACCCGAGCTTGCAAGGTCGGGACATCGAGATGATAGAATCTGACAAAAGTGGACGGCGAAGACCAGCCGGCCGCCTCACAGATGTCTTGAATGGAAACTCCGTTGGACCAAGCCCACGAGGAAGCCATTCCTCTAGTGGAGTGGGCCCTGACTCCTATGGGGCAGTCTGCACCCAGTGAGGAGTAGCACAGGTTAATAGCGTCCACTATCCAACGGGAAAGGCACTGTTTTGAGACCGGAGACCCTTTGGTGCGGCCACCAAAACAAACAAAGAGCTGATCCGACTGCCTGAAAGGCTGCGATCGCTCCACATAGGTCCTCAATGCCCTGACTGGGCAGAGTAGCTCTAGCTCTCGTTCATCCGCCGAGGGAGGAAGAGCAGAAAGCGAGATGACCTGAGCTCTAAACGGGGTTGAGAGCACCTTAGGAACGTAGCCATGCCTAGGTTTCAGAACGACCTTCGAGTCTCCAGGCCCAAATTCAAGGCATGCAGGGCTCACAGAGAGGGCCTGCAAATCGCCAACGCGCTTAACCGATGCCAGTGCTAACAGCAGAGCGGTTTTTAGCGTTAGGGGCCTGAGATCGGCTGAACCCATTGGCTCAAAGGGGGCTCCCTTTAAGGCCCTGAGGACCAACGAGAGGTCCCAAGTGGGAACGGTGAGGGGGCGAGGAGGATTCAATCGCCTAGCACCCCTCAGGAAACGGATTATAAGGCCGTTACGTCCCACTGATTGGCCAGCAATGGGAGCATGGAACGCCGCAATGGCTGCTACGTAAACCTTAAGAGTAGAAGGGGTGCGCCCCATTTCCAAGCGTTCTTGGAGGAAAGACAGTATGAAGGATACGTCACTCTCCACAGGGTCTATGTTGCGTGAGGAACACCAATCAACAAAGACCGACCATTTCTGGTCATAGAGGCGTCTCGTGGACGGGGCTCTAGCCTGAGAAATGGTATTTAGGACGTCCCCGGGGAGGCTGGTCGGCTCCCATCGAGGGACCAGAGGTGCAGAGCCCAAAGCTCCGGCTGTGGGTGCCAGATCGTTCTGTTTGCCTGAGAGAGGAGGTCCCGTCTCAGGGGAATCGGCCACGGGGCTCTCAGGGAGAGCTTGAACAGCTCCGAGGACCAAACTTGGTTCCTCCAGAGCGGGGCCACCAGAAGGACTCTGTGTTGGTCTTCTCTGATGCGCCTGATGACCTGAGGGATCAGTGCGATCGGAGGGAAGGCGTAAAGGAGCGTGCTGGGCCATGTATGGGCCAGAGCATCGACTTCCTTCGAGAAAAATGTTGGGCAATGAGAGTTGTCTTCTGAGGCGAAGAGGTCTATCTCTGCCCTCCCGAAGAACTCCCAAATCTTGAGGACCACTTGGGGGTGGAGCATCCACTCGTCGGAGGGGATGTTGCTCCGTGACAACATGTCTGCGCCCAGATTGTTCCTGCCAGGAACATGAGTCGCTCTGAGCGACTGAAGCCTCGGAAGAGCCCATTCCAGAAGACGTTTCGCCAGAGCGCATAAGCGGCTGGACGAGAGACCGCCCTGGTGGTTTAAATATGACACCACTGTCATACTGTCCGATCGGACTAGAACATGACGTCCTGTCAAGTGAGCCTGAAAAGACTGGAGGGCCTTCATCACTGCTAGCATCTCTAGACAGTTGATGTGTAGACGGCTTTCCTCGTGACTCCACGAGCCGAAGGCCGGTCTGCCCTCGCACACAGCGCCCCAACCCGAGTTGGAAGCGTCCGTTGAGAGCACCGTCCTTCGTGAGACCGCCTGTAAGGGTACTCCGCGCTTGAACCACATAGGGTCCATCCAAGGTTTCAGGGCTAGAAGACAGGCCTGATTGACTTTGAGACATAAGCGGCCGTGCTGCCAGGCGCTGGGAGGAACCCGGAACTTCAACCAGTACTGAAGAGGCCGCATCCGAAGAAGGCCGAGCTGCAGCACCGGGGAGGCGGAAGCCATCAGCCCTAGTAGCCTCTGGAAAAACTTCAGAGGGAGACAGGCTTTGTTCTTGATCGAGGCCGTGAGCTGCTGAATCGTTAGAGCACGCTCCGGCGAGACTACTGCCGTCATGCGGACTGAGTCGAAAACTGCCCCTAGAAACGAGATTCGCTGGGTGGGGCACAGCGAGCTCTTGGCTAAGTTGACCCTGAGACCCAGACATTGTAAATGGCTGAGGAGCACGGATCTGTGGTGTTCCAGCTCGGCTCGCGAACGGGCTAGAATGAGCCAGTCGTCGAGATAATTCAGGACCCGGATTCCCATTTGCCTCAGAGGGGAAAGCGCCGCGTCCATGCACTTGGTGAAAGTGCGAGGAGCCAGAGACAGCCCGAAGGGCAGGACCGTATATTGGTACGCCACTCCCTCGTATGCGAATCTCAAGAATCGTCTGTGACGGGGGGCTATCTGGATGTGAAAATACGCATCCTTCAGGTCCAGCGAGCAGAACCAGTCCTCGGGGCAAATGTGCGCGAGGATCTGTTTCAGCGTCAGCATTTTGAACTTCCGTCTCATGAGGGAGTGATTCAAAAGTCTGAGGTCTAGAATGGGTCTGAGACCACCATCCTTCCTGGGGACCAGAAAGTAGCGGCTGTAAAAGCCTGACTCGCTCTCTGTCGGGGAAACTATTTCCACAGCTCCCTTTCTTAGCAACGTCATAACTTCGGCTCGGAGGACATGAGCGTCGTCCGGATTGACCGAGGTTTGAAGCACCCCGCCGAAGCGAGGGGGCCGTCGTGCAAACTGGAGCGAGTAGCCCTGGGTTACGATCCCCATAACCCATTCTGACACATCGGGGATGGCCTGCCAGGCCTCGGCCCGAGTGGCAAGGGGTTGAATGATATCGGGTGACAGACCGCCGTTGAGGGGGTCGTACACCGAGAGGGGTGGAAGAGGAAATTTGCTCTTTTTTAGATGAGGTGAAATATTGTTCGCCGTGAAAACGGCGTTTGGAGTGGGCGCAACAGGTGTGGGCCCAGCTATCACTTGGAGCATGTTTCCCACGCCCGGAATTAAACGAGGCGGAGGGGAAATTACTCATGGGAGCTTTGGGGGCTGTCCGGTCGCAACGGGACGATCCCCCATCTTCTTCCTTCCTGACGAATCAGGACGACTTCGGAGGCACCGGGTCCAGCACAATCTTGGGCCGGGGTCCCTGGCGTCTCGGGAAGGGAGGGCGCTTCGCAGGGCGCGAGCGCTGGCGATGCTCCTTGGGTGGCGCTGCCTGTGTTGCGGGTGGAGCTGGCTTGTTCTGCTGAGCCGGCGCAGTCCTGGGGCGGCTGGACGCAGAAGCAGAGCTGGAGCGCTTCGGCAAGAAATGCCTCATAGCCTGAGACGATTTCTGCGCAGCAGTAAAGCGCTCGGTGAAGCCGTCCACTGCAGGCCCGAAGAGACCAGAGGGAGAGACCGGGGCGTCTAAGAAGGCCGTCTTATCCAGGTCCTTGATCTCCGTTAGGTTGAGCCACAGGTGGCGCTCCAACACTACCAGGCTGGCCATGGAACGCCCGATGGCCTGGGCCGTAGCCTTCGTGGCTCGCAGGGCAAGGTCGGTGGCGCTGCGAAGGTCCTTGAAAGCCGGCGCGTCAATTCCAGACTCGTCCAGCGAGCGGAGGAGTTTGGCCTGGAAGACCTGAAATATGGCCATTGTATGGAGCGCGGAGGCAGCCTGGCCCGCCGAGGTGTAAGCCCGTCCAGCCAAAGTAGAGGTGGTCCGACAGGGCTTGGAAGGAAGGGCCCTCTTGGTCTTCCATCCCACAGCCGCGGGAGGGCAGAGGTGAGCAGCCACCGCTTCATCTAGGGGTGGCAGGTGCTCGTATCCCTTCTCTTCGGCGCCGTCGACGGCGGTGAGGGCGGAGCGGTGCGTTGTGTGAAGGCGGGCGGAATACGGAGCGCGCCACGACTTCGTGAGCTCCTCGTGGACCTCAGGAAAAAAGGGCGCTGAGCGCTGGCGAGGTGCTTGGCGGCGGCCTGGCAGGAACCACTCGTCCAGGCGGCCGCGAGATGGCTCCTCTGGAGGGGCCCACTCGAGGTCCAGCTCTTCCACGGCTCTGGACAGGATGCGGAAAAGCTCGGCATCCATGCCCTGGCCGTGCTCAATGGGCTCCAAGGGAGGCGGGGGAGCGGGGTCATCCGGCTCGCCAGCCCATCCTTCCGCTTCGGAAGCCGCAAGTGACATGGAGTCATCCTGCTCGTCGTCTGTTCCTCCGAATGAGACGAGGTCACTTGCTTCGGCAGAGGGACGCTGCTCAGGGCGAGAGAACAGGACGGGAGAGAGTTCCCTCGGAGGAGAAGGCGAGGCACGCGGGGGCTGGGCCGGCGTGAGCTCGCCTAACTCCGGGCGCTGAGTCGCTCTACCCCGCTGTCTCTTCCTGGCCGGTTCGCGGGAGGAAGGAGACGGGAGGGCGCGAGCGGCGAGATCGCCCTCCGTGAAGAAGGCGACCCGCGAGCGCAGGGAACTGAGACTCATGCACTCGCAGTGCGGGCATGAGTCTCCAGCAAGCGCGCCGTCCGCATGGGGCTTGCCCAGGCAGGCGACACACTCGCTGTGACCGTCGCTATCGTGCAGGGGGGCCCTGCACGTAGCACATGAGTGACGGGGCATCGTGAGACGCCGGTGCCGTGAAAACGGCAGTTGGGTGGCTCTTTGTAGAGCGGCGAGGGCCGCGGAAGCTCTTAGAAGCGGTGAAAACCGCTGAAATCGCTCTTTTAGAGCGGCGTTAAGCCGCGGGTGAAGCTCTCAGGCGGCGCGCCGGATGGCGGCAGGGGACGCACAGGAAGCGGCCGGGAGCGGGAAGCGGGAGGCGGCGGCTCGACGACGGCGCAGAAGCTGCAGTCAGTGAGGGCGCCGGCGCTGTCCTCAACCGGCGAGTCCAGGCGAGTCCGCTGCGGGAGCCTCTTCAGACGGCGGCGAGAGCTGTCAGGAAGGCGGCGAGCTTCTTCGGCTTCAGGCGGAGATCAGCGAAGAGAAGTAGAGGTCGTCGCTGAAGGAGAAAACACTGAAATCCTATGGCGAAACGCCTGCTTATATAGCCCCTAACCCCGCCCATTTCGGCGGGAATATTCGCGCGCTTTGTCGCCATAGGTCGCGCAGCTATGCCGCGCCGTCATTGGTTCAACAACTTGTCTATGAGTGAACCAATGACGATGCAGTTACACTGCGTTATTGAAAAAGGCTTCAGCAGCGGGGAAAAAGGGAGACCTTTCCCCATACGCAGTACGAGTGAAGTATCGAAAGGGAACCTATTCTAGTAGACCCCAAAAACAAAATCAACACTTTTTAAAAGGGCATAATATGGCTTCTTTAATAATCATTACCAGTTTTTATTCATTTTAAAAAATACAGTAAAAAAACAAACAAAAAACAATAACTTGGACATAAACATGTTTTTTTACCACTTCTATTTATAGGAAGCATGTAAAATTCCAGGCATTGGTAAACGCATGGCAGACAAGATCATGGAAATCATGGAAAGTGGGCACTTGCGTAAACTGGATCACATTGGGGAGGAAGTGCCTGTTCTTGAGATGTTCACTAACATCTGGGGTGCTGGGGCCAAGACTGCACAGATGTGGTATCAACAGGTAAGACTGTCATACAAGGAAACTCTAGTTCAACGTTTAATTTGAAAGTTTAATATTAATTGTGTAAAAATGTGCATTTGTATGTGTCAGGTGCCACTGTAAAGCAACATTATTATTCAAAATGACATGGAGCCCCACACATGACATGGCAAGATATTGAATTAAGAAATCATCCCCACAATTGAAATTTAATTTGTTTCCTCATTTTATTTAAATTGTGGTCAAGTTTTAGGAATTGAGCTAAAACGAGGGAAAGAAATAATAAATTGAGGCCATGAATTAATAAGTCATGGGAACGAATTCTTAATTCATGGCCACAATATGTATTTATTCCTTCCATGTGATATGCGGGACTCCATAAAAGCTGCTTTAAGCAATTTTTGTATATTATGACACAATTTTCGCACGTACATGACAGATAATCACTAAATAAGTGTGTTCTGGGGGAAAAAAACCGTTCGGATTATGACAGCCCTAGACTGTACATGACAACAACAAAAAAAAAGTGCTATGACTCCGAGCCTGTTAACTAATCAGGAAAAACATGGAGGCAGCTCTCTGCCAACTTCAATCAATAATGTGAATTTAGAGCCGGATTAACTGATTGTCCAAACAATGGGCACTTTTCAGACATTAAAGTCATTTGTAAACTGTCAGTACATTCCATTCATAAGTAAGCAAGCCTATACCAGGTTCCCTCCAACGCCTTCACCCTCCTCAGAGACTGCAGACAGCACTTTAATGCCATATTTTCAAGCCAAGATGGACAATGTTTGATGTTACTAGTAGTACAGAACATTTACAGCAGCTTTGTACTCTGTGGAATGTACAATATTTCATAATATTAAGCAACAACCATAATATTTTACGCTTGCGTTTAAATGGATGATTTGATTTCTTTTACTATCAAAGGGATTTCGCACACTGGAGGATATTCGCACTAAGGCGGTTTTGAATCACACTCTAAGGATCGGACTAAAACACTATGATGATCTCCTTGAGCGGATGCCGAGAAGTGAAGCAAATGCGATCGAGAAAAAGGTTTGTACGAACCTTATTTTAAATGGCCTGCAGTAAAAGAAGAGAAAAAAAAAATATAACCAAGCAATTAAACAGAGGGATTTCCTTTGTTCTTACTATCCATAACAACATCATCCGGTTGTGAAGAACAAGAATGTATCTACTTGATTTTCAAAGCAGTAAATAATAGAACTGAATTTCTAAAGCACACAAAAAAAATTGTGTTGGCAGCAGCAAGACTGTCAATCTTTCTCAGTTGGCTGATGGACATAACAGAGATTGTTAGTGAGTCTGTTGTCCCATAGGAAAAGTGGGAGTCCTTGAAAGCTGGCGCTTCATAAGTCAGAAGCTCCTGAGCTCCCTTACGGAGTCTTTGGCCCAAGCCAGTTGTTTTCTTACTATTACTTGGAATTGCCCCCAGTTTTCCTCTTAACAGAGCTGATAGATAAAAAGGGCAGATGAGTGCAGCATGTGCTGTCCTATCTTGACAGAATGATATGTAGAGCAGGTAAACTTATGTGCTCTCAGTGTTTCAGCTCCAAATTGCCAGAATGCTAGGTACAAATAATTTTTAACCATCATGTTCTTACAACACTGCTTAAACCTGACAAACGTGATTTTAATTATTTTCATTTTTTCTGTAGTCTTTAAATGCAAGTTTTTCTTTCCAAATGAAAAGGATGACGTATTATGCCAGAGGGAAAGTTATAAAAAATCATTTGTGGTTGGTAAGATTTTTTTTAAGGTTCTTGAAAGATGTCTCTTCTGCTCACCAAAGCTGCATTTATTTGATCAAAAATATAATAAAAACAGTAATATTGTGAAATATTTTTACAATTTTAAAATAACCATTTTCTATTATAATATATTTTAAAATGTATGTTTTTTTTCCCCCTCTGTGTTAGCAAAGCTGAATTTTCAGCATCATTACTCCACTCATCAGTGTCACATGACCCTTCAGAAAACATTCTAAATGCTGATTTGGTGCTCATTTCCTTTTATTATTCTAATATTAATATTTTTTATATTTTTGTGGAAACCATGATAGTTTTTTTAATTCTGTGATGAATAGAAAGTTCAAAAGAACAGCATTTTTTAAAATTGTTTTTTGTAATAAAGACTTTTCTTTGACTTTTGATTAATGTATGCTTGCTGAATAAAAGTAGTAATAAAAAAATCACCCCAAACTTTTAAATAGTAGTGTATATAAATGATATCAATTATATAATAATGGTTACATAAGAACAAAATAAATTATACAACTAACAAACATGAATATTATGTGATTGACAGGTGAAGGAGGCAGCTCACAGTGTGGACACACAGCTGGTGGTTATGGCATGTGGCTCATACCGCAGGGGCAAGACCACATGTGGAGATGTGGACGTTCTCATCACTCACCCTGATGGAGAATCGCACAAGGGTGTTTTCAGCAAAGTGTTGCACTTCCTCCATCAGAGTGGTATGCTGTGATATTAGAGAAATTTAGAATAATTTAGCTTGATTCAATAAACCCACAATTCATATTATTTTTTTTTATTTTACCATCCAGGTTTCCTAACAGAAGACCTTGTTAGCCATGAGGAGAACGGTGAGCAGAAGAAGTACATGGGCATCTGCCGGCTTCCAGGCCCTTCACAGCGCCACAGACGCCTAGACATCATTGTAGTGCCCTATGCTGAATTTGCATGTGCTCTTCTGTACTTCACTGGCTCCGCCCACTTTAATCGATCAATGAGGGCATTGGCTAAGACCAAACACATGAGCCTATCAGAGCACTCGCTGAACTGTTCTGTCGTGCGGCAGCGTGGCGTGAAATTGGTGGCGGGAACTCCTTTACACACACCGATGGAGAAGGATGTCTTCAAACACCTGGGCATACCTTACAGAGAACCACATGAGCGAGACTGGTGACATGGCTAGATTCATATTATTTTACTTGGGATACTCCTTATGATTTTATGGAATCATGATGATGTAATCACATTTTTAATGTTGGAGTGCATGAAGGGTTGTTCTGTAGTGATGAATTTGAGTTTTTATCCTTGTATCAAATGGCATCAGAGATCTTCAAGAACTTTTTATTGGATGTATTTTTTAATGAGAGAATTATTATCTCTTGATTTATGCTATTTAAAATACGTAAATTATAAATTATTAAAATGCCTCAAAAAGTATGAACTTGTGATGTTCGTGAATAAATTGGATGAGCAAACCATCTCATTGGTGAACAAGAGGGGACTTTTTCTATTGCCTTTTTTCCCCCAAGTCCAGTAGTTGGCAAAAGGAAGAAAAACTACTTTTACTACTAGTACTTCTTTTTTGTTGTCATTTGTTGTCAAACATTCTTTATAGTCTATAGGTTGTGTCGACACATTTGTTGATTTGGTCATCCTGAATGACTGTTTTTAGGAATCAGTTGAGTGAATTCCTAAATGACTCACTCAACACAAAAAACACTAACCATTTTTGGCTTAAAAGTTTAGCATCTTTATTTCCTGTGTTTTACCAGATTGTCAAAATTTGTCAATACGGTTATTTCCACTGTGACATTTCTAGTAATAGGGAGATAAATGTCTCAAAAATGGTTTGTGTGATGGGTAAATACCACATTCACATTTGATATTTAAACCTGATTATAGAGTACTTGCCTAAGATTTACATTTACTATTAAAGCTACAATATGTAATTTTTTTGCCGCTAGAGGTCGCCTATTCAAAACAAAGGCGTAGCTGCTTCTGGTCAAGTGTATGAGGTAACACAGCGCTGTTTATCATATTAGAGACATTTGAGTGTGTTGAAAATGTTATAACGTTACTCTGTGCGTTCGCTCGGTGGCTGCTGTGAGACACTTGTTGCACACGAAGTAAGCTAGATCGATTTTTAGAATATCATTAATAAATGCTGGGTGGCTTGTGTCGAAAATGGCATGAAATTAATTTTAAAACATGACGGAGAATATGCTGTATTAGCAGACGACTCCCAGCCAAGTCCCGTATCCTTGGTTAAAATTGCGTTTTTCTCACGATTTACAGATAGTAGGAAACGTTTGGGATATTGTAAGTACTCAACTGAACAAAATATATAAAACTGGCCTAGTGGTTTTTGGATATTTTACTGCAAAAATGTTACATATTGTGCCTTTAACATGATTTAAAAAACAAAACAAAAACAACTTTAAATCATCCTGCAATTTATTTTTGAACAAATTGTGTGTGTGTCCCATACTTGGAATTTTTGCTTTGGAATTTCACCCATCCAAGTGCACACACGCATTGTGAACACACACCCAGAGCAGTGGGCAGCTATTTTTTTGCTGCAGAGCCCGGGGAGCGATTGGGGGTTCGGTATCTTGTTCAAGGGCAC
This sequence comes from Megalobrama amblycephala, assembly GCF_018812025.1. NCBI lineage: Eukaryota > Metazoa > Chordata > Actinopteri > Cypriniformes > Xenocyprididae > Megalobrama > Megalobrama amblycephala. The sequence continues at coordinate 33,350,651 of NC_063050.1, forward strand.
CTCAGTTGTGGGTAATGTGAGTGGAAGAGAGTGATGTTTATTCACTCACCCCACACATTTCCTGCCCGAGACCTTTGGGTTGTCCGACTCTAACCATTAGGCCACAACTGCTAAATGTTAGACAAATAAAATTAATACATCTAAGCCCATTCCTAAAGGGCCACATGCAGTTTGTAATTCAAACACAACTGCCAGTAATTTTCCAGTAATCCTGTAGACCTTGATTACTGTAGTTCAGTCGTGTTCATTTGTCATTAAGGTTATTTCCACTATGAAATCCGCAGGAAGGATAATTGTCTTAAATACCCCCTTTAAATCTGTTCATAGCGCCCCTGCTCGTGTGTCGCCACCTATTGGTATTTTGATGTAACCTTAAAGGGTTAGTTCACCCAAAAATGAAAATTCTGTAATTTATTACTTACCCTCATGCCGTTCCACACCCGTAAGACCTTCGTTGATCTTCGGAACATAAATTAAGATATTTTAGTTGAAATCCGATGTCTCCGTGAGGCCTGCATAGGGAGCAATGACATTTCCTCTCTCAAGATCCATAAAGGTACTAAAAACATATTTAAATCGGTTCATGTGAGTACAGTGGCTCAATATTTATATTATAAAGCGACGAGAATATTTTTGGTGCGCCAAGATAACGACTTATTTAGTGATGGCCGATTTCAAAACAATGCTTCATGAAGCATCGGAGCATTATGAATTAGTGTATTGAATCATGATTCGGATCGTGCGTCAAACTGCCAACGGCTGAAATCACGTGACTTTGGCGCTCCGAACAGCTGATTCGACACGCTGATTCATTATGCTCTGAAGCTTCCTGAAGCAGTGTTTTGAAATTGGCCATCACTAAATAAGTCGTTATTTTGTTTTTTTGGCTCACCAAAAATATTCTTGTCGCTTTATAATATTAATATTGAACCACTGTACTCACATGAACCGATTTAAATATGTTTTTAGTACCTTTATGGATCTTGAGAGAGGAAATGTCATTGCTCCCTATGCAGGCCTCACAGAGATATTGGATTTCAACAAAAATATCTTAATTTGTGTTCCGAAGATGAACGAAGGTCTTACGGGTGTGAAACGGCATGAGGGTAAGTAATAAATTACAGAATTTTCATTTTTGGGTGAACTAACCCTTTAAGGGTCAATAAGCGACTCAGTAAGTCAAATGATTCGAGTGACTGTGAAGAATCAAATCTCCAGTACTACTTTGGACTCTCCCTCGGTGGGCGGAGCGAAGCACAATTTGTCCCATCATCACGTTGCGCACATGGCGTAGGATATGGCAAGCGCCACACCCAGCTGTGCCTGAACTGCAGTTCGCAGGGAGTCGCTTGTGTAATAGTTGGGGGCAACCAGTGGCACGGAGCTCATGCATCTGCTGCTCCACTGCTGTGCCTCCCCTCATGTCCAAATAACAGCAGAAGGCAGCGGTGCATGAGCGAGAACAACACGTTCGTACACATTTGCAACTCTTGTGCTGTGACCAAAGTCAACACTGATACATTGTAATGTTCTATCAGCCTGTTTAAAATGGGCTTGTTTTTATATATCGCTGGATCTGTCAACCCCACGGAGGCCACTGTCTATGAGGTGAGAACAAATCTTAAGAGTCTTGTTGAACTTTGCCGGTTGTTTGTGTCGGTTATGTATACTGTTGGGATATGAATGCACGCTGCAGGCTCTGCCACTTGTTGACTCATAGTTGCGTATTTTAATCCTCAGTTTCTAGCGCATGTTAATAAGTTTATGTTCTTAGCGCTCAACCGTCGTTTTATTTCTTTTGCAATCTGATACATCTGTTTATTACAAGTCTTGCGTGCTAACCAATAGTCTTGCGTCAAGTCACGGAAGTCTGTCTCAAATCCTAGTTGGCTGCTTACTAGACACCATTTTGGACAACATGATGGCCAAAATGCTGTCTAGGTAGACACTTTTCTATGTTTTGGAGACACGACCTTAGACTAAGTTCTGTAAACAAACGTCTACAGTGTTAGCAGTGGCTAACAATTCAACTGTCACAGATTTCTTGAACTAGAATACACTTGCTGTCAATGACCAGTTGTGTTGACAATATAGATGAATCAGTATGAATGAACAATGTAACTTGATTGAAAAGGTCATTAATTAATCTACCAACGTCTAGCACACGTAACGTTATCATGTCTTTCTTCTTTACAACGGTCTATGGGTTTTGTTATCATCACCGTTGAAGATAGTGCTGGTCTCCTTGTCTGTAGTTCAAAGAAGTGAGTTTATCACTAAAATTTGCTGCTGAGTGAAATGTTCTGATTGGCCTTTGAGGGATCTCTCTGTAGGCTACATATCTTTTTGATCAGAGTACAACTTGGTACGATGCAGGTTAGTTTATTCTGTTTTCTGGAGCAACTGTTTGCATAGTACTTTATTCAAATACACGTCAGGCTCATCAAATGGCTTTTTATCCAGTAAAGATGTGCTGCAAGGTGCAAAAAAAGTCCTCAATTTAATATCGATTTATGGACAGTAAACTGTTATATACAGCATACAAAAGACAATTAGTGTAAAACTTCCCCAAATGACTTCAGTATTGTTCTAAAAAAAAAAAAAAAAAAAATATATATATATATATATATATATATATATATATATATATATATATATATATATATATATTTTATTGTCCAGTTACTAAAAAGGATCCTGAGTCTGACCTGGATACATAATATAAAATAACTTGCAAATGTGCTAAAATTCACAAAATAATAGAATATGTTTGTACAGTGCACTTTTTCATGATGATTATATTGAAGCAATTTTCTGCATGTTGTGATGTGATTTATTACTCACTCTCATGTCGTTCCACACCCATAAGACCTTCGCTAATCTTCAGAACACAAATTAAGATATTTTTGATTAAATCCGATGGCTCAGTGAGGCCTGCATAGACAGATCCATAAAGGTACTAAAAACATATTTAAATCAGTTCATGTGAGTTCAGTGGTTTTACCTTTAATATTATAGAGCGACAAGAATATTTTTTGTGCGGCAAAAAACCCCCAAAATGACTTTTTAACAATATCTAGTGATGTCCGCTTTCAAAACACTGCTTCAGAGCGTTATGAATCTTTTGAGTCGAATCAGTGATTCAGATTGCATATCAAATCGCCAAACTGCTGAAATCACGTGACTTTGGCGCTCCAATTCACTGATTCGATTCGTAAAGCTACGAAGCTTCATGAAGCAGTGTTATGAAATCAGCCATCACAAGATATTGTTAAAAAGTCGTTATTTAGTTTTTTTTTGGCGCACAAAAAATATTCTCATCACTTTATAATATTAAGGTAGAACCACTGTACTCACATGAACTGATCTAAATATGTTTTCAGAACCTTTATGGATCTTAAGAGAGGAAGTACCATTGCTGTCTACGCCGGCCTCGCTGAGCCATTGGATTTAATCAAAAATAGCTTAATTTGTGTTCTGAAGATGAACTTCGAAACAGTGCAGTGGAAATGCTGTCTCCTTGCAACAGATTTTCATTTGTGTGCAACGGAGGAATTCCTGATGCTGTTTTGACTCTTTTACACATTTTATAAGCTCTTCACGATTTCTCTGCTAAATATCATCATTATAAGTACGCGCATACAATAAGCGTGTTTAGCACAGTACATAGCATTGTTTTGGAAGTTTGTTGCAAAATATACATCATAAAAGCCGTTTTTGTTTTGTTTTGTATTTTTAGGTTCGGTCATAAAAATGACAGTGTGAATGTTAAAGGCATTGATCACCTAAAAATGAAAATTATCCCATGTTTTACCCTCAAGCCATCCTAGGTGTATATGACTATCTTCTTTCAGACGGACACAATCTGAGATATATTTAAAATTATCCTTTGTTCCTCCAAGGTTTATAATGTTTGTGAAAAAAATGTAAAAAAAAAAAAAAAATTGCATCCATCCATAATCAAAATAATCCATACAGCTCCTGAGGGTTAATAAAAGCCAATTGAAGCGAAGGGATGTGTTTTTGTAAGGAAAAATATCCATATTTAAAACTTTATAAATTCAAATAACTAGCTTCCGGCATATGACCATACACATACTGCACAAGTCAATTTGGGTGGAAGAGCAACCTTTGACTCGACGCATGACACAATGACGAACGCAGAGGCGCAGAGGAGAGAGCAAAACAAAACACCGGTCATGAATTAGAAGTCTAAAATGAGAAATTTTAAAGAAAAATGTTGGAGGATTTTGATAAAAGAAAAGAGGAGCTTGAGTTTGGTGCACAGCCCTATTTGTTTTAACCGTGAGGGGTGTCTAAGCTTACAACATCCTGCCTCATACATCGTGTCAGTGGGTTATTCATTTGGCGCAAGTCGACTTGCGCATTCTGTGTATGGTTGTCCACCGGAAGCTATTTATTTGAATTTATTAAGGTTTAAATATGGATATTTGTCTTATAAAAATGCATCCCATCGCTTTAAAAGGCCTTTATTAACCCTCTGGGGCCATATGGATTACTTTGACTATGGATAGATGCATTTTGTTTTTGTTTTAAAACATGGCCTCCCATTCACAACTATTATAAACCTTGGAACTAAAGACTAAGGATATTTAAATATGATTGTGTTCGTCTGAATGAAGATAGTCATATACACCTAGTATGGCTTGAGGGTGAGTAAATCATGGTATAGTTTTCATTTTTGGGTGAATCTATCCCTTTAAGTAAACCAGGACTAAATGTATAATTCTCTTTTTTGGTCCGGACCAAAAGAACAAAGAGAACCGAACTACAAGTGTGAAGTGTGACACAAGCTATTTTGAGTGATAGAACAAAATTGACCATTCCAAAAAGTGTTGGGGACATTCAGTATATGATGCCTTTTATAACTGTACATTCAGTATATGATGCCTTTTATAACTGTATAGGCCTAGTCAGCATATAGAATTGCTTTGGTTAAGCTATGCTATTGGTTTCCTTGAAACTTGATGGGCTATTGACATTTAATCACTTTGGTGCCATAAAAAGTGGCTCAAAACCTGTCAATCACTCTCAAAGTACTGGTCTGTTGTTCCATCAGATGACCACATGAACTAAAGATAAACCACACTAACCAGTTATGAGTTAAACAGAATTACTTAGGGGTATATTGTGTAATATGGAGTGCATTTGTGGCCAGTTCCTCCCTCCCAATAAGAATTCAAACCTCATGCTTGCCTAAAAGTCTCTTGAGTTTTTAGCTGACTCAGTATTAGTATCATATGTTGTCGCTGATACTCCACTTCTCACTAAGACTGTGGAAAACAATGTTAGCTAGTCAAGTATCCTTAATAGACTGGCCAACATTATCTTCTGCTTTCAGCAACTTCTCATTATAACCTATAAAACTTAATTAGTTTTCTAATTTAATGTTTTCTGGCACCGAAACCGGATACGGACAGTCTCCACAAGGTGTGCCAAGGTGTTCAATTCATACATCTTTCATGTTGCCAACATTCTTTTGGCCACATTTAGAACATTTTAAAATACATAAATACATGTAGTGCAATTTATTTGAAAGGCAGAAGTTTTTTCAAGCAATGCAATGAAAAAAAAAAAAGTAAAACAATAGATGTACTTTCTTGTTGTCAAACTTGTGATGAACAACACTTGTGGTTACTCTGCTAGGAAACTTGAGCAAAACTGACATCATGCATTGACTAGGTTTTTAAAATCATCTAATAAGATATTGCTTGCAGTCCCTTGAACTCATTTAAAGCTAAACGGGGATCAGGACTTTGCTGTTGTGGGTCCGAGGCTCTGGAATAGTCTGCCGTATGAAATTAGAGAGGTCACATGTTTAAATGCATTTAAAGCTGGTGTCAAAAATGACTTCTTGTCTTTAGCCTTTGGGAGGTAGGACTAGTATTTTAGAAGGTTGTGTGCTGTTTTTATGTATTGCATGTTTCTCTATGCTGATTGTACAGCACTTTGGTCTGCTGCAGGTGCAGTTGTAAGTGCCTCATAAATAAAGTGAAAAGTGAAAAAATGACCTTGACGCCATTTGGTTGAGAGTATAAATCCAAAAATGGGTCAGAAAAGCAGAATTAGTTCTGAGAAAATGTCTTGCGTCATTTGTTTGCAGATTCCACATGGATATTTAGTATTCAGTCACAGTGTAATGTGATTCATACATTTTGCATGGCTTAAGTGTCCAAATACTTTTTTGGGTCACTGTGTGTTTAATAATATCCAGAAACAGTATGTCCAGTCTCATGTTGCAAAGTCAGCATTGGTTAATTGCTGATATTTGTGGTTGGTGATAAATGATGCACTCAAAGTGCTGTGACAGTCCTTGTAAAGAATGTTCTCAAGGGAAAGGCACGGGGTCATGGGGCTATACTTGACGCTCAGCAGAATGGGGACATTTCTGGAATTCTATGTCGATTTTGGTCTTTAATCTGCTCTTGCTTTTATTGTGGACAGTCATTATGCTTGGTAATGGCTGTGTGTGTTGTGTAAACTGAGAGGTAAAACCGGCAGCTGTGGTTAAAACAATTTGTGACAATGTTTCAGGTGTTATGGGAAGACATTTTGTTCCTGTACAGCCAACATGAACATGAACTGCTTAAATCTACTAAAGTACTGATTATACTGATACAGCATAATAATACAAGATGTAAATGTAAAAATAGGTCACATGCACATGCTGTGAAAGCTTATCAAAATTGTGATTTCGAGAATCTGGTCAATGACGTGACGGGTCTTAATAATGATAAAAAACAAAGATATGATATCCAAAGTAAGGTAGTACAATTAGATCTCTTTTATTGAATCCAAAAGGTGTTCATTATATTTTGCTACATATATATTTTAAAGATTTTGAAGTGTCAAAAGGTCATTCGGTTTAACCGTCCAATGGCCAATACAGCCATTTCATTTGTGATTAAAATATCTTAAAATGAAATTAATGTATGTATTTTTTTTATTCTGGCATAATTTTATAACATCAAAAATCAACAGTGCAAAATGGTATTAAAATTATGTGTAGAAGTCAAGAAGTTGTAAAAAGTTGCTTTGTTATGAGAAAGAATGTCCAGAAAAATGAATTTCATTGATGTCATTCAGAGTAACCAATATAAAAGGACCATTCTGGATTAAGTCATTCAGGTCAATATCATGTGACAGGATGTGACATCATTCAGACACCTGCAAAGGACCACATGATCTTGAAGCAAAGTAACTAACTCTCTCTTAAATTTTGCAGTAAAATACACAAAAACCACTAGGCCAGTGTTATACATTTTGTTCAGTTGAGTACTTACAAAATCCCAAATGTTTGCAACTATTTGTTAATCATGAGAAAACTGCAATTTTAACCAAGGCTCCGGGACGTGTGAGGAGTCGTCATACCCACATTACCCTCGGTTTCTGGTTTTATTTTGTAGAAACCATGGAAACACCAAAGACGCTTTAATATATTAGATTTTTTAATAGACAATAGAACAACTGTTTTGATATACTTATAGACAGAAAAGTAATTATTGTTATTTTTGATAAACAGAGCGGTGTTACCTCATACTCATATGACTGGAAAAGCGGAAACGGCGCTGGCGACTGTGGCATAATAAAAGTTTTGCTGCTCACGGCGTGTGTTGCACAAACGCTCCAGTGGCCTCGTTCAGCTCCAACAACACTTGGTCCTGCTCTGCTTCATACAACAGTAAAGTTAATAATTGCATCCATGAACATGATTTATTCCCAAGTCCTATCCCAATTATTTTCCACCGACCGTTGAGATGAAGACCACATGTCCCAAGATTCCGTGCTTAAACTTGGCGTCATCAAGCTACGCCTTTGATTTAAATAGGCCTCTAGCGGCCTCTAGTGGCAGAAAATATTACATAGTGCACCTTTTAACAATTTAAAAAAATCATGTTTTCACTTTCTCATATGTATGTCCTGAAATATCAGGTCATTCGCTACAACCACTATAAAACATTAAAAATGTTGTAATATTTTAAAAACTAAAATACTAAATAGTATTTTAAGTACTAAATATAAAATGTTTGATTGGCCTTTTGCCAGCTAGCTAGCTAGATATCAGCCTGTTAGCATTGTTTGAAAATATCATTATTCGGCAAAACCGAAATTTTGGTTAAACTGAATGACTTTTTTGGTGACAAATTTTGTCCATCTTGTAATAAATGACAAAAGCAGTGTTAATTGATTATAAAAACCACATCATCTCATTGTTAACACTTAATAAAACTTAAAAATTAATTATATCTCCATTGTTTTTTTTAACCTTATTCGTCAATGACCCAAACAATGTTCATCAACCATTGTTACCCACACAAAGGCAAAATACTTTAACTATAAATACTTTTATAGGTTATAATGAAATAAGATTTTAATGTAAATATAAGTACATGTTGAATATCATTTTGAATTATTTAAATGTAGTTTCACAATAAATTCTATGGAATTCATATCTATAAAAACCATATGTAGGGTTTTACAGTCATTTTAACTTTTTTTTTATTAAATCAAATAGAATTTTTAACTCTATTTGGTAATGTAATTTTATCCAATCAACAGATGTTTTACTGTTGCAGCCCCCCCCCCATTTATGTTATAATGTTTTAACAATATAGGCAGGCTCAACAGCAAAAAGTTTTAGATATATATGCTTTTAGGATCTAACAGACTGAAACAGAACAGAACAGTGTATGGGATTGGGAACAACATTTAGGCAATCCTTTTGGTTACCTCTTCATTTTATTTTGTACTGTCTACTCCCAAAATATTGAGGGAGCATCTCATTATAATGCAGACCTCCTTACACTCCTCTGCTGCTTGGAATTTTCTGTAGACCAATCCCTGTCCCCTGTTTGAGTGAAGTGTGTGTGTGTGTGTGTGTGTGTGTGTGTGTGTGTGTGTGTGTGCTCCCCTGTTCCTCTCCTGTGTATCAGTACTGTACTGAAAGAACTTTCACAAGGCTGAAGGGCTCTGGAGTAGCATGTCTGTACCACACCAGGAGACAAGAATGGTAGAGAACCTGATCACTTAACTTTCTTATTTAATCATTAACTGATTCATGAAATGGAACAAACATGCCGATTATGCCTACCTTTTGAAGGTTTCTGGTTATTTTGTTCTGATCTACAGTACATGTAGTCTTTGTTTTCTTGAGGGTAACATGGTGTCTGGTTCTTAATGTGTAACTGGATTTACTGAAAGACAAAGAAAGTTCATTGAAAAGATTACATGAATGTTAGATTTCGCTGTACATTAGCAGTTTGACGCTATAAAATATTCGAAGTGTCCAGGCAAGAATTATGCAGCCAGTGCTTTGTTCAGTGATTTGAGTTATTGTAGTTTGTACATTTTCATGCGGTAAAAAGTAATTATATTTACAAAGTAATGATATGTTGGTAACACTTTACAATAAGGTTCATTAGTTAACATTAGTTAACTACATTAGTTAACATGAACTAATAGTGAACTGCACTTACACAGCATTTATTAATCTTTGTTAATGTTAATTTCCACCTTTACTAATAGATTATTAAAATCTTGTTAACATTAGTTAATACACTGTGATTTAACATGAACAACTGTATTTTCATTAACTAACATTAACGAAGATTAGTAAATACAGTAACAAATGTATTTCTCTCATGGTTATTTCACGTTAGTTAATACATTAATACATGTTTAAATAATGAACCTAATTGTAAAGTGTTACCAATGTTTGTTTTTAATGGGCATTCTTATTAAACACTGACCCACTTTTCTGGTAAAATGTCTGTTTGATTCACGGTTTTACTTGACAAAGCATGTTTATTGTTTTATTTCACGGATTAAATTTAAATTATATTGTACAGTGATGGTATAAGATGGAAAATAATAGTAATGAATAAGTACGGTACATTGTATAATTCTATAACATGGCACATGTAGACACGGTGCTTAATGATGACCAAAGGTATAAGGTTAGTACCATGATTTCTGTCCAAAAATCACAAAGTTACCATACAATATAAAGTGTTTCTATTTTCATACCATATCCAAAACTTTTCATTTTGTGGAGAATTATTATTTTTTTATTTGGTCAAGATTTGCTGTCAAGAAATGCTGAATCCAAGAGTCATTTATCTTGTATCAACTTTTTTTCAGGAGGTACTTCACTGTGAGGGTGTGAATAATAAAAGCTATGTGTGTGAGACTGGACACTGTTGTGGAGAGTCCCAGTGCTGTAGCTACTACTATGAACTATGGTGTAAGTACATCTTCATGTTTAATATCAGGGGTCACAATGTTTCATAGGAATTCTTAAAGGCTTGATCATATTTACCCTTGAATGGTAAAGAATAGGGCTGCATGATGTTGGAAAAAACTGACATTGCGATATTTTATTTTTCTGCGATATGAAAACAATTCACCATATTTCAACAGATGACTTGAATAGCTCTATTTGGAAATAATTATTCCAGATTATTCGGGTGATTAAATACAATAGAACAAACAGTGCTTTGTTTTTTAGGTAAGTCTAACAGAAATTGAATTATGTAAAATAACACTGCAAAGTCTGCACTGTATAAATTAAATATAATTAATTAATCGTTGTTAAAGCTACAAAAGTAATTTTGTCTTTTTTTCTTTTGTTGTTTGATTAACATTAATGACAAACGGCAGCAGGATTATAGGCTGGTGTTACTTTAAAACCTAATGCACTGATCTATACGCATCCGTTTTCTTTCTCAATTGTTTGTTCAATTAAGAACTATGTTAGCGATGTGACTATCACTGATATGTGCACAGATATGCGATGTCAAAGCTAAAACAATACATTATGCAGCCCTAGTGAAGAAGGGGCTACGTGATAAAAGCATGATGACGAAATAAAACTTCCAAACATTCACTAATCTTCAACTCTGCGTGAAATTCATGGATATTTCTCCACCATCATGTTAAAGGGTTAGTTCACCCAAAAATGAAAATTCTGTCATGAATTACTCACCCTCGTACCGTTCCACACCCATAAGACCTTCGTTCATCTTCAGAATACAAATTAAGATGTTTTTGTTGAAATCCAATGGCTCCGTAAGGTCTGCACACTGATTCATTATGCTTTGTTTTGAAAATCGTTTTGAAATCGGCCATCGCTATATACGTTTTTTTTTGTTGTTTTTTTTGGCACTCCAAAAATATTCTCGTCGCTTTATAATATTAATATTGAACCACTGTACTCACATGAACTGATTTAAATATGTTTTTAGTACATTAATGGATCTTGAAAGAGGAAATGTCATTGCTGCTATGCAGACCTTACGGAGCCATCGGATTTCAACAAAAATATCTTAATTTGTGTTCCGAAGATTAACGAAGGTCTTACGGGTGTGGAACGGCATGAGGGTGAGTAATAAATGACAGAATTTTCATTTTTGGGTGAACTAACCCTTTAAATTCCTGATCCTGCCAATTCCCATTGAGATGAATGTATTTTGCTTGTGTAATTTCGCTGTGCAAGACTAAATGTGACCAAGCCTTAAGAGGTTTAGAAGAGCTAAACAAAATATATGCTGAAATAAGGAGAAAAGGCTGTTGTACAGGAAGTGAATTCAGATGCTTAAGATGCTCGACCTTCTGCAAACTGTGGAGTAAGAATGACATAAGTCAAACAAATCCTTGTGTGACCATTTATGCATGAGCTGTGGTTTTAGTCTAAGAGGAATTAGTCAGGTTTTAAGTAGCAGTATAGAGTACAAAGGCATACTTTAAATGTTTTATTTTTGTTTCTGTTTGGGATTATTTTTTTTCAGGGTTCTGGCTGGTGTGGGCCATCATCTTCATCTTGAGCTGCTGCTGTGTGTGTCATCACCGTCGCACAAAACACAGACTGCAACAGCAACAACGACAGCACGAGATCAACCTCATTGCCTACAGAGAGGTTCACAACAACACCTCTCTTCCCTTCTACTTCAGTAATATCATCTCTCTTATATACATTCTGTTTATAGAGAATCTAGAAAAATAAGGGAATGTAAAAATTAAAGTAATAATACTTCTTACTTTTAAAGTTTAAACATCGAGGCCCAGTTTCACAGACAGGGCTTAGATTAAGCCAGGATTAGAATTTAGTTCAGTTAGGGTATTTAAGTAGCTTTTATAAACGTACCATAGAAAAAACATTACTGGTGTGCATCTGAAACAAAACAATGACACTGAAATATTTTAAGATATGTCAGTGCAAGCTGCTCTCAGTCAACACAGCTCAAACATGCATTTTAGTCTAGGACTAGCTTAAGCCTAGTCTGTGAAACCTGAGGTGATTGTTTAATAATAAGCTTAACATATTCTAGGATTGGAAAAATTTCTGTTGTTAAAGGTGCTGTAAGTGATCTTGGAAATGTTAACATTAGCCTGCTAGCATTGAAAGCATATGATCCCAGCCTCCTTGCAAATCGCTGTCCAAAGCCACGCCTCCTCCAAAGAACATGAAAGCACACACACACACACACACACACACACACACAAAATACATTTAGACCATTTAACATAGTGATTTCTATCAGGATATGAGGAGACTTTCAACCAGTATAACAAAAAATGTTTCTGTAGAGAATCACCTATTGCATCTTAAAGGCCCGCTGAAGTGTCTTGGAACGCGCAACATTATTCAGTGTGTTGACGTAATTTCAACTGAAACAGGAAGACAGGGCAATATATCGAACAGCCCCGCCCCTTTTTTAAAATAACCAATAGCGTTTCGTTTATATCGAACAGCTCGGCCAGAGCCGTTAAACTTAGTAAAACCTCTGTTTCCTTTTAATATCTAACCGTTTATCTTCCTAATCTCCTCCACATCACTTTAAAATACAGAATTCTGTGCAGAATTTAAATGGGTCCAATACCTTTCGTGGTCTGAGCCGACTCATGGATATGATCCGCTCTGTGCTCTCCTGTCTCTGGGCCAGAGCAGACTGTGCTCACGCTGCAGTGGTTTACGTTATACTAACGCGAATATGGACTTCATTCGCGTCAATGGAAAGCATATTTACATTGTCTGCTGTCTGAATCGTTCCCTATTCTCTATATTGTGCACTTTACCATGTAGAAACTAGTAAATGTGTGAACAAATGACCGATTTCAGCCAAAGCTTCAGTATCTGTTGATAGTGCAGGAGGGGGTGGGACTTCAGATTTTAGAGAGCATTTGATTGGACAGATTCGATGAGAAGCTGAAGTGCGATGTGATGTCATGAAATGCATTTTCTCCTAAATGCGAATTTTGTCATTGTTTTGGAACACACCAGCTTATTCATAACATTAAGGCTAACATATTCACACTAAAAGCTAAAAAACTTAAAGGTGCCCTAGATTGTTTTTTTACAAGATGTAATATAAGTCCTAGGTGTCCCCTGAATGTGTCTGTGAAGTTTCAGCTCAAAATACCCCATAGATTTTTTTTTATTAATTTTTTTAGCTGCCTATTTTGGGGCATCATTAACTATGCACTGATTTTTTTTCAGCACGGCCCCTTTAAGAGATGCGCTCTATCTGCCACACGAGCTCTCGACTATATTACAGTGCATTTACAAAGTTCACACAGCTAATATAACCCTCAAATGGATCTTTACAAGATGTTCGTCATGCATGCTGTATGCATGCTTCGAATTATGTGAGTAAAATATTTATTTAGATGGTTATGTTTGATTATGTGTGAGTTTGAGGCTATGCTCTGTGGCTAAAGCTAACATTACACACTGTTGGAGAGATTTATAAAGAATGAAATTGTGTTTATGCATTATACAGACTGCACGTGTTTAAAAAATGAAAATAGCAACGACTCTTGTCTCCGTGAATACAGTAAGAAACGATGGTAACTTTAACCACATTTAACAGTATATTAGCAACATGCTAATGAAACATTTAGAAAGACAATTTACAAATATCACTAAAAATATCATGATATCATGGATCATGTCAGTTATTATTGCTCCATCTGCCATTTTTCGCTATTGTTCTTGCTTGCTTACCTTGTCTGTGCACAGATCCAGCCGTTAATACTGCCTTTCCTTGTCTAATGCGTCGAATGGGCTGGCATTATGCAAATATTGGGGTCATACATATTAATGATCCCGACTGTTACGTAACAGTCGGTGTTATGTTGAGATCCGAGTGTTTTCCGGAGGTCTTTTAAACAAATGAGATTTACATAAGAAGGAGGAAACAATGGGGTTTGAAACTCAATGTATGTCTTTTCCATGTGCTGAACTCTTGTTATTTAACTATGCCGAGGTAAATTCAAATTCTGATTCTAGGGCACCTTTAAATTTTGATTTCAGGGGGACTTTAATATGCATATTATGTTAATACTCTGTACTAAATAAATAAATAATAATTTAATTTAATTTGCTAGATTTTGCTTGTGTAGATTAGAATTTGTTGGCAATCAAAATTCTGGTCCGTCAAAAAAATATTAATTTCCAAAAATTTATATTTTGTAAATAAAGTGGTAAATTATATTTTTTTGCGCAAACGTCACTTCATAAAATTGAGGTTAAACCACTGGAGTCACTGGATTATTTTAATGTCTTTACTACCTTTCTGGGACTTGAAAGTGTTAGTTGCGTAGGCTGTCAATGGAGAGACAGAAAGCTCTCAGATTTTCTTAATTTGTGTTCTAAAGATGAACAAATGTCTTACGGGTTTGGAATGACATGAAAATGAGTAATTAATGATTTTTCTAGGGACACACTGAAATTTCAGCTGATGAAAATTATTGGCCGAAAATGGCATTTTAGTTTTTTGGCCGAAAGAGAAAAATGACAAATATATGCTGCCCCTCAGTGTTTCACGATCTCTGTGCTCCACTCAATATTCCGCTCTATGCATGTGCACTCCACTCAGATGCTCACACTCCGCTCATGCTCATCAGAAAAGCTCAAATGTCTGCTCAAATAATGCGCCGACATGATATTTCTATGTAGTAGTATAGTAGTTTCTGTTTGCAATAGCCCTACTGTGCTGTAACATGGTGTGGTATAGCCGTGCTGGTAAAATGACGCTACCCTCTCATTCACTGATCCTCTCCCTGCTTCTCTGCTCACATGCTCTGATAATAATAGCTTTGTAGGACTACTGTATACATTATTTGGATAATTGGTCAAAAAATAAATCTGTTAAATATGAAGTATTGATATTTAATTTTTTTTTTTCTGTCCTATTTTAGTGTGTTACTTTCAATAAAAGTGTGGTTATTTTATTAGCTTGTATTTTTTAAATTTAGTATCATTGAAATTATTCAATTTCATTAAAACGTCTTATACAGTTATACAAAAAAAATAAATAAATACATAAATAAATAAAAAGCATTTTTGGTTTCAGTTTCAGCCAGAATTTTCATTTCAGTGCATCCCTAGAATTTTCATTTTTGATAACCCTTTAACTGCTGTGCCATGCCCCTGTCCCCATTAAAATATATAGATTCGTATGTATATAAAGACAATAGGCCTATATTGTATTCATGACTATGTTTTAAAAAAGGTCTTATAAAGATAGCAGCTAAAATGTGTTTGGATTGACAGTAAAAGATTTTCTCATATAGATTTCTTTGATGGTCTTGACTCTTGAATTGGATTTTCTGAAAGATGAGAAGATTCGCATACACCTACACCACCTACTCAGCACCTGCTGCCTTTTGTTTGTTTACCCTCAGTAAGAGCACGTGTGAAAGACGGTGTTATCAAACATTTAGTTTGAGCTTTTTTTTTTCACACAATGGCATGCAAAGTTTGATCAAAGTCCCTTTTTACAGCATGTTAGTTCACGTGTCAGGCATGCCTATGTAGGCAATATGTAGGCAATAGGCATGCAAATACAGCTGCTCTCTTCTCCAAATCTCCAAAACTTTTTTTTAAGGTCGCATTTCAATAATGGAAAACAGGCAAGAAAATCTAAACTTTTTTTCTTAGCTCAAACTTATTTATTTTGCCCATTAGCTCAGCTAGTAAAGCAGGCTGAATTATTTTATTTTTTTTTCTTTCCAGTACAACCTAGTCACAATAATATTCTTACAATTAGTCTTACAATAGTCTTATAGTAAATAGTCCTATTTTTACAACATTAAGCAAACTGAAATTGCTTTAAGGACAAACTGTGTGGGCAACCATTATCATGATTAGTATTATGTGTAATGTCAATATTCCTGTTCTTAGTGAATATTCTCGTCATTCGTTGAACTTGTTGTGATCAAAACACGGGCACACAACAACTAGAGCACAAAAGTGCACAATGATATTTATATGACAACCACTAAAATTAGATACACAAAGCTTGATAATACACTGACATTCAAACATTTGGGGTTGGTACAATGTTTTTGAAAGAATCCTCTTATGCTTACCATTATTACAATTTAATATAACTTTTTTGTATTTTAATATATTTAGGGCACCGAGCACCAATGGTGTGAGGACCCTATTGTAATTGCTCAGTCATCAATTATTCTTGCGAAATGAATCAGATTTTTTAGGGCCTAAACGTGCTTGAAAACTCATGAAACTTTGCACAGGTGTCAGAAGTGGTGAAATTTATGTCTGATATGGGGTTCAGAATTAGGTGTGGCAAAATGGCTTGATAGCGTCACCTACAAAATTTCAATTGCATGCCCTTCACGCTACGTTTTATGTACAGTTATGAAATTCGGTACACATGTAACAGCCCAATACCTATAAAAAAAGTCTCCTGGTACGAAATCTGAAAACCTACAGGAAATTAGATATTTTGAGTTTTCTTTGCAAAATTTTTCGTTTTTGCCATTTTCCAAACATACTTTGTACACGTAACGAACTCCTCCTAGAGATTTAATCAGATCGACATCATATTTGGTCAGTCTAATCTAAAGGCCTTTGCGACATTAAATTGCAAAGATCTCGAGAAGATCTTGAGTCCTGGCCTGAAGACATCTACATGACAATATTCAGTTTGTCATAGCGCCACCTGTTGACAACAGGAAATGGCATGCTTTACACTGTAATTCAATCCCTGAAACACATTTAAATATGCCATGAAGTACCAAACATGCTAGAAACACGTTAAATCATGCAACACTTGGCTAGGTCCTAATGTGTGCGATTAATGCTACAAAACAGGAAGTTGTTGTTACTTAGGCATACGATGTCCAATCTGCCCTGAACACATCTACATTACAATATTCAGTTATACAATATAGTATCAGCGCCACCCATTGGGAACAGGAAGTGACATGTTTAACACTGTGATGCACTACTAGTAACATAATAAAATATGCAATTGAGTGCTAAACATGCTACAAACATTCTAAAACGCTAAAATGCTACAGTGTTTCCCATACATTAACTAGACTGTGGCAGCCTGCCACATTCTAATTTGTCCCGCCACAGTC
Organism: Megalobrama amblycephala; assembly: GCF_018812025.1. Lineage (NCBI taxonomy): Eukaryota > Metazoa > Chordata > Actinopteri > Cypriniformes > Xenocyprididae > Megalobrama > Megalobrama amblycephala. The sequence continues at coordinate 33,368,063 of NC_063050.1, forward strand.
TTAAAATTAAACGGAAATTAGGCCTGTCATGTCTGACACTAGGTGGCACTATAATAATAATTTGTATTTTGGATCATAACTTTGGTAACCTAAGGGCTACAAACAATTTTCTTTCCCCTCAATCCTTAAGCCAAAATGTATATCTCAGATTTAATTTCTGCCTATAAAATTTGTCAGTCATTTCAGATTAACTAATTTTCAATCTCCTCCTAGGCTGTTGTTCTGATCTTCACCAAAAAAAAGGCTTTTTACATATAAAAAACTGATTAGTTGAAGCATCGCAAAGATATAATTAATTGTTGAGGCAATGTCCGTTTTTACGTTGACCTGTTGCTGAACGCAATGTGCAAGCTTATCAAAACTTGAAACACAAAGACAAGAGGACATTTTATGAATGCACACTAAGTTTCGTACAATTCTGCCAATACGGGGTGCAGCAACTAAAAAACAATTGTAACTCTGTAACTATTATCCACAAAGTTGAAAATTGGCATGCATCTTTGGTCGATGTCCTAACATATGCTCTGATATGACTTGGATACGAAAAAACATGGCTGCCAGCAGCCAATCAAATTTCAGTAGCTAATTTTGGCGCTCGAACCACTGATTCGATTTGTAAAGCTCCGAAGCTTCATGAAGCATTGTTTTGAAATCGGCCATCACTAGATATTGGTAAAGTCGTTATTTAGTTTTTTTGCCGCACAAATATTAAAATATAATTTTGATAAAATATAATTCTCATCACACCGGTGTGATCGTACGCTCCAGGGACCAGACAAGACTGATCACAACGGTATATCAGATACGCATTGTGTAAGTAACTTTAAAGTTTACTCAATTCTTCCCCAGTTCACCGGCTCACTTACTTTCATGTATTTCGGGAGAAATGGATGAATTCACATGTTGTAAATCCAACAGATCCGATTCTCTGTACTGCAGCGCAATCTAACAAGGCGGCGCCAATCGCGCATACAGCTGAACTAATGCGATCTTTATAAAGGTGTTTTAACAGCCAAACACATCCACTTGCACATATTTGACAATCGGAATATCAGGTATTTCATGCTATAGTTAACAAATTTGTGAGGATTTTGAATAAAAAAGGAAAAATGAAATAAAAGCAGATTATCAGTCATACAGCGCTATTGTGGCTGCGGTGTGTCATGTAACGAGCAATAACGCGTCACCATGGAAACAGTAAAGTGATACGTTCTTAATAATAGTCGCCTTGGAAAAACTCACGCTCGGGACTTAGCCAGAATATTTGAAATTTACGTGTGAAAGGATTAACGGCAAATTCTAAAGTTTTCGCGGGATGTCCACGCAGAACCTAGGCAGGCATTTTGCAAATTTGTTTACTTATGACGTGTGAACTTCACGAAATGGAATTTGAACTTAAAACGACTCGTTTGAGCGGTTCAGAGTCGCCTCTTTCTTTTGAGAGACAATAACTTTATTTATGATGCACTTTCAGCTTCACATACAACTACATTACACACTGCGTGAAAGGTAATTTTCAAAAATCCATAATAGGGGAAGTTTAAAGGTAGACAGCATATATTTTATAATTATTGGTACAGCCACCTGTCTTCACAGTCATGATGAAATCTTCAGTCAGCCATTTATGTTAACCTTTAACCAAAACCAAGAGATAGAACTGATATGTTTAATGTAACAATTGCCCAGGGGGGTATTCCAGAAAGCAGGTTATGTGACATACCTGGGTATGTTTAAGAGTAAGTAAGCGGATAACCTCAACTTTCGGTTCCAAAAACGGAGGTACCTTTAGGGTATGTAAGTAACCATAGCAACTTGCTCTCTGAACATAACCTGCTCCGGAGCAGGTTATGTTAAAGGGTTAGTTAGAGGAATTCAGATGCATGTTATATTATCAATATGGTTATATTAATGTATCTAAATTTGTTATATAGTTACAGTTATATACACAATGTTATATTATACAATATATAACTGTTTATTCAATTCTAATATATGAATGTATTTTATTGTCATCTCACACATGGATCTGCTTTTTATCCTTTATAACAGGACATTTTCTATGCTATAATTTCTAAAATAAAATACATATCATATATGTGATATCTTATTTAATAATTAGCATCAAACAATATTAAGAATAAAAAATGATTGCATAACCACCCAATAGGTGGTGATGTGCACCAAGTAGGTTATGTAAATCGCCATTAAACAAAAGAAGAAGAATGAAGTAGAATGGCATGCTTTTTCTTAGCGTCTGTTTCCATGGTGAATCATCAATTTGTCGCTCTGAGAATGTCTTGTGTGTTAACATACTCTGGGTTGGCTGAACTTACTCCCGGATGCATTTTTGGAACCAGCATACCACGAGTAAGCAAGGTTTGGGTTAATCAACCGAGAGTTCAGGGTATATGTGACAGTAAGTTAACCCTGCTTTCTGGAATACACCCCTGGTCTCTTCTAATACTTGATTTCATGTTATAAGCACAAAGTTAAATATTCTGTGATAAGGTCCAGTCTGTTTTCATTGATCATGGATCAAGGACAGCGCACAAAATCAGAAAAATGCTGATTGTTGATGTAATAAGCTGATAGACTTGCTCTTTTTTGTATGATCATTATAGATTAGCACTGCCTGTTAAAAATAGCACATGTTCAAAAACATTAAGTGCTGTACATCATCTTGTTAAAAGGACAGTTCGCACAAAAAAGAATTCTGAATAGATAAAAAACATTTTTGTCTCTTCTGTGTTCTGCATAAGGTAGAATGTATGGAAGGCCATTTCTGCCACATGCAGACCATGCTTTGGTAAATCAGAATTATGACAAAAAAAGAAAAATTAAGACAAAAAAAAAAGAGGCAAATTCATGACACAAGTCGAAATGAGTTACTAACACCATGTCTACACCAGACGCAACTGTTCTCACATCACACCATAACAACTTAATGTTGTCTACAATGGACACGCCAAAACCACCGTTGCAAATCCATTTGTTTTTCATGTCAGAAATAATCTAAATGCTTACAGTACATTAGAAATACAAGAATGCATCAGTTTACTGTCGGGGCGTCACATCCAGCGTAGACAGCATCACTGATTATAATGTCTATTGTTGTGTCCAATGTGGACATGGTTTCAGTCATAATTATGAGATAAGAAGTCAAAATGGACAAAAATTGTAGACATACTAAGTGATAATGTGATAGTCAAAATTATACCCAAAAATGGTAGCCCATTTCTGCCAAATAAGAATCAGATCATAACATACAATGTTGAAATTCTGGCAGTCAAAACTAGGGGTGTGCAGCGGAGCCAATATCTGTATCAGTATATGTAACAATCTCAAAATTATTTGTATCTGTATTCTGATAAATCCGGAAGTGGGTGGGGCTTTAACTAGAAGTGAAATTACATGAAAATGTTATTCTGTTCCCTTCATATCTTTAATTTAAAGATAATTAATTTTAATATGCCTTGTATAACTCATAAAATAATTTTATTATAATTATTACATTTATTGAATTATCTTCTAATTAAAAGTACTTAATGTTAAATAAAATGTAGCTATTAGATTTGCAGTCACTCTGCACATTTCATTCTTAAAGTATACACGCATTCACTTCACACACTTATTATTATGTAGTGATTTTATAATTTATAGACCACATCAATAAGTTCAACTAATAGTTTAAAAAGTCAAAACTATGACATACTAAGTGATAATGATAAAGTGTTTTGTCATAGTTTTTTTTTTTCATGTGTGGCAGAAATATCCTTCCATTAGAAAGTCATACAGGTTTGGAACAACATGAGTATGAGAAAATGATGACTGTGTTTTTGAGCGAACTATCCCTTTAAAATGGATAAAACTAGTTCTTCAACTGAATTTTGAATGCTTCAATTCTCACCATTGTTCTGGGACATTTTCTTGCCATTCATTCTCTTTCAGGATTCCTACCCAACTATCTCCTTCCAGAATATGAGGAGGTAGTGCATCGGCCTGCTACGCCCCCTCCCCCATATAGTGCCTTAACCACCGGACCTCCAGCCTACACCTGCCCCTTAACCACTGACCAGCAGGATGCTCACTGCCCACCCAGACAGATCACTCCAGTGCCCCCTGCATCTGACACGCTCTGTTCCAGACCCAGCCTAGAAGAGGTCCATACCTCCAACGGGTACCACCAGAAAGACGACAGCAAGAGCGAGATAGAGTTAGAGCGAAGCAGGTCCACAGAGAGTGCCCTACCCTTAGAGCAGCCTCCCAGTGTGGACAAACAGAACGAGTGCAGGAAGGAGATACTCAGGAATGTGGCATTGCCTGACGAGAAAGAGAGGATTCTGGGAAGGCACCGCAGATTTACAGGGGACTCCGGGATTGAGGTGTGTGTTTGTGGACGAGGCTTGAAAAGCCATGAACCCAAAGAATTCGAGGGGCTTTTGAGTGAGGAGGACCAAGAGGACTCTGAAGATTTCTGTGAGGAATGTGGCCTCAATTCCTTTGGAGAGGAAAATCAGGGACTGCTATCCCCAGAAAGCAGAGTGGAGTGTGGAGCATCGCCACTGGCCCAATCTCAACCTCATCCGGTTTGCCTCTACTTGCATACTATTAATGAGCAAGAGGGTCCACACCATAGCAGCACAGAATCTTAAAGCTAAGTACATAACCTGACTAGTAATAAAAGAGTGAGAAGGTGAAAGAAAAAGTGAGAGGATAACTGATATATAGGGAAGCTGCAGTATGCAGTGGAGGAGCATCCTGATGGAAGTGTGTGATTGAAACATTTAGATGTTCTTCACATCTTTGTTTTATGTACAGAGCATCTACTTATGCAGTTGAAAGCCCAAATGTGTACAAGGATGGCCCTACACCTCCATGGGACGATGTACCCTATGTGCTGCTTTAATGGCACATTTAAGTCCTCCTGTGAGATGCATATTTATAAACTGAGAAGTCGTAATGACTATGGCAGTGTGTTTAAAACTTCATGATCATAAATATGATCTTTCAGACATGACTTGTAGGCACAATAAGACACATCCATCATGTAAAGATGTGGTCACATTTACAGTTGCTCGGTGAAATTTAATTTCAGTAGCAATCTGTGTCATCAGAAGTTTTGGGTAAGGGTGGAAAAGTTCCCCACAACAGATTCTACTTTTATTCAAGTTGGTCGCGTGAATTTGCTGTGATCTTCAGCAGAAAGCTGCTTGGTTTTAAAGTTTTTTTCTGTGTTTGCTGTGCTTTGTACATCGCTACACTATTGACAATGGAGCTGAAATGAACTTTCGCTGAAATTTTGCTAATGTGACCACCTGTGCAGTCTTAAGATTGAGACGCTAAATATGTAAACACTGGTGTGATGAACTGTCAGTGTTTCAGGACAGTCAGAGAGAAATGTAAAAACTGACTGAACAAAAAACAAACAAACAAACAAAAAAAAGACGTGCTTTTAAGGCCACAGATCCCTGTCGACTTTCCCTAATGTAATGGGACAAATCTTAATGGTGTTTATTCCGTTTTTGTTTTGCACAATCACATTCTTCTGAATGAATCGTATTCATGATAATTAATTTTAAATACAGAGTATTTACATATCTACAGTCTTAATTCACATTTCATCTGTTTATATTGTCTTTCTTTTGTTTTTGCTGCTGTAAGCTCTGATTAATGTGTATTCAGAACAAGTTTGATTCATAAATATAAGTTTTCATAGCCAACATAGGCTATACAGATGACATGGGACAAATGTTAGCATTAAAGGTCCCGTTTTTCGTGGTTTTTTGAAGCTTTGATTGTGTTTATAGTGTGCAATATAACATGTGTTCATGTTTCGCGTGTAAAAAAACACAGTATTTTTCACATAATTTACTTATCCGTATACCGCTGTTTCCACTGTTTCCACTGTCATAAAAACGGGCTGATGACTTCCTTGTTCTATGAAGTCCCTCCTTCAGAAATACGTAACGAGTTCTGATTGTGCCAGCGGTTCCTGTGTTGTGATTCGACAGCAGTTTAGTGCATCTTGCCCGGAAAGGTCACGCCTCTTACCAGAACGTGGAGATGCACGCGCTCAGTGTTATTGTAAACATGTCTTTAATTTTACCCTATCAATTTGAGCCGGAATCAGACCCGGTGATTGGACCGCGGGATGAAAATAACAGCGTTTCGACGACATGGCGACAAACACACTCTACAAACGCAACTCTTGTGTATTCCTGTGGGTGGAGGTTAGTCAAAAAACTGTTTTAGTGACGTCATTAAAGAAGGAAGTAGAGGGATGTAGTCCAAACTGGCCGTTCGATGTAGGCGACTTCTGTTAAATAAAATATCTCGCTTGGCATTGAACTTTGAGCTTTAAAATTTTATCAGATTTTATTTATACTCTAACAACAACATTACACACTAACTAAAGTTTGAAACATGGGATCACGAAGAACGGGACCTTTAACTTGGAGCTTGAAAGTGTTGGATTATTACTAACCATCATTTACTGATTGCATACAAACACTACATAATGTATGTTCCTTTGAATCTGTAGGGATAAAAGCCTTGCCAAAGGGAGTTGTCTTGCTGGAAGTCAGTTCTTATAGGTGCTTAATCCATTGATGCAAGCTGCAAAGTAAAAAAAAAACTATTTTCTCACTGAAACATATTTAAGTGAACTCCAAAGACAGAAACATTTTGATATTTTTTAAAATGATAATATAGATAATTCTATTTGTAAAATGTGTCTTGATGAGATGCTAAATGACACGTATAGGTACAGATATGATAAGGCTGTATGGTGTAACATGAATTGCCTCTTTGTTTTTGCACTCTGTTACAACCACTCATAAATGCAATTCATGTGCCAATTGTCCAATATCATCTTGGACATTAGCCTAATAGAATATATATTTTTATGTAAATACTTTTCCTCATGAATGCTCAAAATCTGTGCCTCATCATGTACTTTGGTAACAATTCAAAGTGCCTTGATTTTTCTGTTTATATGCAAACTAATGAGCCATACATATGTGATTATAAAATGATTTATTTTTATATTTCTGCACCATAGCTTCAGTTTCAAGTTTTTCCATGACCACTGAAGCACTCTCTTAAAACTCTCTATGGTAACAATTAATTTATTTCACTGCCCTAATGAATGTTTTTAGTAAAGATATGTGCTGCTCTTACTGTGTCTCTGTGATGACAATCTAATGTTAAAGCTATGCTTGGAGATGAATACAAATCAATCATTCTCTTTCGCTGATATATTAACAAGCTGCTGATT